>NW_010549223.1:0-8891 GCF_000687285.1 Phaethon lepturus | reverse complement strand
TCCTGCTGACACCTTGCCTACAGTTCTCAATTCTAAACACAAAAAGTTTTCTAGAGATATTTCTGCAGAAATAAGAAGAATGAATACCATCAGCTTTTTGGAGAACACTGCTTCCTGAGGGACAGTGAAGCTTCTGTGTGAAAAGCAGACCCCTACTGACATATTCAGCAAAGATCTCATCCCAAAGTCTTTGATATCAGAACTGACTAAGCATTTCAAAGCAAGGGGAGACCAAAGGATTTGAAGAGGAAGGGAAGGAAATTAATCCCATTAATTGCTCATTTCTAAAATGCCTGAGATGTTATCAGTAAATATAGCCACTGAAGAATCCAGTAGAGGTCCAGATATACAGTCCTCCAAATTTGTCTTCTGATGCAAAATGAGTAAAAAAGGCCTTAGCACTGAAGTTTTTTTAAACTGTCAGTACCATATAAGATGTCTTATATTATATGACTAATATGATTATCAAGATCATTTTGATACTTACAGAATCACAGAATCATTAAGGTTGGAAAAGACCTTCAAGATCATCAAGTCCAACCGTTAACCCAACACCACCAGCCCCACTAAACCATGTCCTGAAGTGTCACGTCCACACATTTTTTGAACACTTTCAGTGATGGTGACTCCACCACCTCCCTGGGCAGCCTGTTCCAAGGCTTGACCACTCTCTCAGTGAAGAAATTTTTCCTAATAGCTAATCTAAACCTCCCCTGGCGCATTGATTGCAGTATGTAATAAATATAATAGGCACAACATTGCATTTCTAGCACCACCAATTTCCATTTTTATTTATTTAATTTTTAAACACAGTTGAAGTTCTGATGGTTGTTTTCCACCCAGATTCCATGGAAGATTAAACAATTGCAAGGTGTAAGATGACTAACAAATTATAGACAAATGCAACCCTCTACAACTACCATATCCAATTCAGTATCAAACTGATCGAATAACAGGCCGATGGTGCACATTTCAAATGTGTAGTCTCTTCTGTTTCTTTTCAGTTAGTGCCGTTTTAAGATTTAGGATGAAGTAGATGACTTCTTGCATTCTTTTGTCCAATCCTATTGTAGAATTACAATGAAATAAATAAACAGTATTAACAAGAGCTAATCCTACAATTTGAGCTCTGCAGCACCATGTCTTTGTCTAACAGCTTAGTAATCGGGCTTTCCTTCCTGCTTCATAGCTGCAGCAATTGAATTGCAGCTACGGAGAATCAATCCATGGTTTTAGGAAGAAAACCTGTTAAGGAAACAAAAGACGGTAGGGAAACTGAAGAGTAGGGTGTGCACTATCAAACTTAATACAGTTTAATGTCTTTTAAACATGGTATTGGTTGCATTCTGCAGTGTCAATAGAACAAAGAATCTCTATGTAATTGTCTTGAAACCCAGACTGAAAACTGATTCCTTTAATTTCTGCCAGCAAAGACTGGGATATCAGAGGTCATGACTGTTTCTGAATTATTTTGACTAGCATGATGAACTTTAACTTTGGACTCATCTATGTGAGAACAGGAAGTGTGCTCTAACAGTACATCAGTTTTCTCCAAGTTTAATTGTAGGTGATTATTCATTTCCTTGTTCTTTGGATTTCTAAAATGTCAATCACAGCAATGTCTGATAATCTTCCTCTACCTTTTTGCCACAAATTGCCAAATTCCAAAATACATGACAATACAAATTCAATACATGACTATATAGATACGCTTAAAAAAGAATATGAATGGATGCCAAAGTTCTTTGCAATTTTGTAGCCCTCTTCCCACTGCCTTGATAAAAAAAGGAGAGGCACTTCAGAATTAGCAAAAGCTTTCTTATTTGACCTATTGTACTTAAGGACATGGAAAAAGGCATATCTACCCATCATGCTTTTTTCATGAAAATCGTGTTAATTGACATTGAAGTATTCCCAAAAGAGAACCTCACCTCACATTCTTCTCCACTTCAAAATAGAAAAAAAATCACTGCATTAATTAATATCCTAAAAGATGCTAGCGTTTAAATGAAGTTATCCTGATGCTACATCCAGCTTCACTGGTCTTGGTAGAATAGCTATATTTACACCAGTTTAAAGTGCAACAGCATCTGACTCCATGTTCATTGCTTGTAAAACTTTCCCTTTTATGAAGATAAAACCTTCCCATGCATAAAGATATGAAACAGTACTGAAATGCATTTTCAAATTTGGCTTAAATTTCAGTATACATCCACTTTATATCAAGATTTGATCAGCTTATAAAAGTACACAATACTAAGGAATGAAAGAATGTCTGTGCTTCATGGGATGAAAAAAAAAATAGCTTTTTTGGTAACTGCCAAAGCCTTTCTAGCAATGCTTGATAAAATTAATAACCCCTAATGAAAATTGATTTTGTTTATGTACAGTCATAATGGATATGGTCACATAATTACTATGGACTCACTGCTAGTTATTAATTAATTATTATATTTTCTTCTATAATTTATTCACCAGAAAAATTCAAGTCTGAGGCAGCATCTGTTTTCCAGTGAAGTCCTGCTTTGACTTAATTTTACAGCTGACCAGGAAGGAGAACAAAGAGTAACTTGCCCAAGGTCACTGAGACTGCAATCAGCCTTGATTAGAGCCAAGCACAAATTATTGTTCAGTCTCATGTTCTAGCCACTGAAGCTGATGTGGTTTTAGTTTTCAACAGCTGTTGCTGAAATTACCAGGAGAGGACGCAATCTTAAATCCCATTCACCCCTTTCTATGCATGGCAGCAAGGCAGGCAAAACTTATCAGAAGCTTTCTTCAAACTTCCCTGAAAATTTTAGTGTAAAAGAAGAGCAGTTGGAATGTAAAGAGAAAAGGATCCTAAACTCCACATTTCCACCGTTTTCTTTCTTTTTTCTGTGTATAAATAGGCTTGGGATAATGGTAATGGCTGTAACAGAGTTTCCATGCTAGACTAAAATCAATCAGGTCGCTGCAGCTTTAGAGTTGGTACCATCCATTCTGCTTCTCTGATGTACGTCCCTGCCGTTAAGGCAGACACGGCTCCTGTACTACTGGATCAGTTCCTGAAGCAGCGTAGTTTTCAGCCAGGTATATTAAAATAAAGGAAAATATTTTGTTTTGCCTTGATATGTCAGGCTGAAGATCATAGAGGTTAAGCAGCCTATCAGTGCTGCTCAAATGTCCTGGCTTCAGCTATGACAGTGCTCATTCGAGGACAAAGTCAGAGAGAAGTAGTAGCAGCTTCAGCTAGTTCATCTGAGTCAATCTTTAGGTACGAACCTTCGTTTGGAAGATTTCCCACGTGGTTTAAGTGGATCCTGCAAGAAGACACTTCCTGACTCGTCTTGCCAATCAGGCATTTGCCAGACTCCTTCTGCACAGAATACCCTCAAAGTGGTGCTTGGGTTTGCCTGTGGAAGTTGGAGAACGCAGGTCGCTCTGTTCCCCGACCCTGCTTCCGTGAGGGGGCAGGTATACTGGCTGCACAGGCTCCAATGGGACAGATTGTGTTGGTTTCCTTAGAGTACATTATTTAAACCCAGCAGTTACATTTTCAGTGGGGAGGTTGGTCTACATGACTTCCAGATTCTCTTCTTCCAATTTTTTCTTTGATCCTCTCATTCCTTCTTCTGAAGACTATCAGTATGCAAAAAAGAACAGAGGACTCTTGGGATCAGAAAGAAAATAATCATTAAATAATCTGATTCTCTAGCTCTGTGAGACAGTAATATCATTACAAAGGGAAGATGCTGGGTTCTGCCAGTGCTATGCAATGTAAAATGTGTGTGCAATCCTCAACTGAATTATGTGTCTGTGGAGTCTGCTGATTGAGTTAATGGCCTGACGTCTTCTCAGTGACTTAAATTTCATATGTCTGCCTAAGCAGGAATTTCTGCTGTGGCTTTACCTCAAGGCATAGTATATTTATGTAATAAAACATACCATGGCATGATATCTGTATTATCTCTTCCCACCTGTTTGCTGAGGAGACTTCCTTTTTCTCTTACTGCTGAAGGAAAACATGTAGAACAAGCTTTGTGGCTGCTGAAAGAACAGTCTGTCTTCCTTTTTCCTTCCTTTTGATGATGGGAAAGCTTTAGCATGTATCACTCATATTGTTCTTTTTTCTAGTCTTTTTGTAGCACCAGGCAAGAACATACATACTGATTTGGATTATGTACGAAGTTTTGGTTTTTTACAGGTTACTTTATTACTGGCAATTAAAAAAAATTGAAATGTGGCAAAACAAATGGATTCTTAAATAACTTAAAGATGCCATAATGACCCAATGAAAAAAAGACTCCAGTCAGAAATTCATCTTCGAACCATTTAGAGTTACAGAAATTTATTGGAAGTATAAGGATAATAGGCATATCTTGAAGAAATAACTGCAAAGATTTTTGATTTGGAATACTTAGCATATTAAAGTATATGTTTACAGCAGTACTAAGGTAATAGATTTTAGGAGAGTGCCTTAAAATGTAGTGAGACAGACCAATAAAAATGGGCAGTAGGAGGAATTGCAGTGAAGGGTCATTTTATGTGGGTCCATGAGGCTCAAAGTTCTCTAAAAAAAGCTCTAAGAATGATTTTTAAAATCTATTTTCCTCTGTAGAAGGGAAATGGCCACAGTGCCAATAGCTATCATGCCAGTGCCTGGGAGTATGACTGCATAAACAAAACAAAGTATTTTTCTGTTTGGGATGATGACCCCAGCTTCCAGCTAAAGCTGCCACAGCAGATGTCATGACCATATTTTAATGTTTGATTGGGTAATAACTGAAATGTTACTTGAAAAATTCATGTACTGTTGTGGAAGGAATGCTAAAAGATACTGTTGAGCAAACAAAAACATCATGCTTCCAGAGAAATCAGGGTTAGGTTCTGGTTTATTTAATATCTTTCTTAAGCATTTTGATGAGAAAATATATGGTGTAAAAGTAAGTTTCATAATATTAAAACAGGTCTGTCCTATATACTGGCTATGATGTAAAAAATAACGCAAATAGAAAAATATAAATTAAAATAGAATTGTTTCAGCATAGCAATAGCTCTCTGTGGTTGAAAATAGTGTGAATTATGCCACAGGCAATTCATGGCATCACAGTGGTTGGTGTGACAGTGGTTGAAACCACCAGTTGAGGAAAAGAGAGATGTTCTTATGAACAACCTGAGCTGAAATTTGGCTATTTAATTACACAGAGTTGTCTTTAAAGAACCTGCTTCAAAGCATCAACAACCTCCTATACAGGAGGCCTGAAATAGATTTAAGTACAGCTAGTCCTTGGAAAATGCTAATGCCCAAAAAGTCCCAGTTGAAGGAGTACACGCAAAAGTCAAAATATGACTTTGTTGTATGGTACAGCAAAGAAGATAAGGTAATTTAAAAGCTAGTATCCATAAGTATCACACATTCTATAGGAACGATGAAACCTCTTCCATTGTCTTGATTCTATCACCCTCATATATATTGCTCAATGCCTTTGTCTGTATTTGATCTTTCTGAAAGCAATTGTGTATGAAAGAGCACCTTGGCTTTTTAGAAGCTGTTACAGTCAAATAAGAAATAATACGATTTCCTCTGCAATAATACAACAGGCACCACAATTTTCCTAAAGCTGTTGAAAGATTCAAGCCAGCAAAAAACTCAAAATACTGTTAGAGAGTTGGAGGAGTGGCTTGTGAGGGAACATTTTACAAGAAGATAGTGTGTGTAAATAGTGGCTGGAAGAAAACATGACATACTGTTTTCAACAAAGTGTTAACTCCAAGGAATAAGGAGAATTATTTAGTGTAAGACTTAGAGAAAGAGGTAGGCATGGTAAAATCACATCAAATAGTGAGGAAATGTAAGATTGCTGTGAGAAATATTGTCACAGCAGTAGGATTTTTGGAGTAGTCTCCAAAGGCATGACTGGGTGTTTCAAATAAAATAACTTAAAAACACTAATAAACCCATACTTTTGGGAATCATATCTACATTTGCAGAAAGTAGTAATCTAATATATTTTCCGGTTGTAACATATCGTACAGGCACACACAGGTGCACCAGCACAAGTCAGGAAAAATAGGAAAAGCATACTAATAAATCCTTTCTGATAACTATATTCCATCATTTACATCTGCCACTTTAACAAAACCATGAGGGTCAGACTGTTTGTTTCTTGTTGGTGGAGGGTGAGGAAAAGTTACTACGAAAAAAGTGGATGAAGCTTTTATAGAGAGAGATTTTATACCCTTCCTCCTCTGAAATCTGGTTCTTCAGTTACCGAGGTTCTGTTCCTGGCATGTAGGAGGATGCCTTTAAAGTGCCTCTCTAAGTCAATTAACTTCCCAGGATTGCAGGATAGCTTTGAGGTCCATCATCTCTTGAACTCCATAAAATTTATCCAGATGTTGCATCATGGACTCCAGGCAAGACTTTTTCCAAATTATATGCTTAAAGTTATACTCCTAAATCTGTATTTAAGGATCAAGAGTAAGTGGTCTTTTTTTTTTCACCAAAACTTATGAAAAAAAAGTCAGCTTTTTTGATCCAAAGGCAGATGCTGTACTTCTGATAATCTTACTGTTACTTATTAGTATGAATTTAGGAGCCTGATGTCAGGCATGTGCAGCCCCATCCACGTCTCAACAGCTGTGATGCAATGTTGCTGCAGTCCCTGGAGCTGAGCCAGTTTATTCCAGCTGGGGACTCTCTCCCCTACTACTGAAACTATTTCTTGGCAGCTCTTCATTAGTATAAAGCTTGGGTTTTTTCTTCTCTTTTTTTTTTTTTTTTTCTTTTTCTGGTAGCAAAACTGTCAGTGAATGAATGCTAAGTAAAACAAGCCTCAGACCCAAAGCAATTTATCTTTCCTTTATCTAACCAGATTGGATACAGAGTTCAGGATCCAAAGGTTGGGTCACCCAATCTGTTGGGTACGTCTACAGAAGGTACGGTGCAGTCCAATATCTGTGTTGTTTTTAAACTGCTACTGCCAGGCAGATTGCCATTTAAATCCAGGCAGTCAGCTGCTGCTAGTGACTACTGTCATTAATACCACAGCTTTGAGCACTATTTCACTGTTACAAACATTTTTTAAATTAGTTTTCCTCCCTTCTGCTGTATTCCTCTGAAAACAACACCAGTGGGTTTTATTGGGAGTTTTGAAAGCAAGTGGCCTCCACAGCATTTGAGTGGCAGGAAGCAACAGACTTTCGTGGGCTCCTACAGAGAAGTTAAATAGCTTCAGACATTTTCTATCATCAGCTTAAAGCACTGTGCTCGATGGTGCAAGCACACTCTGCTTCCTTTGCCTTACAAGCACCCTGGGATATCCATTCTGAAAATAGATTTGAATGAACTTGAAAATTCAAGATAGGCTTGACTGCCAATCTGTCAACAGCCCCTAAAAATAATAATAAAAAATAAAATCAAGTGACAGCTCAGAAAAGCAAGCTGCTTGGCACACTGTATGCCCTGCTCAGTGTTTTCTGTCTTGTCAACTATCAATATTTATGTTCAGTGGGAGAAACCTGGCCAAATTAGAGGACATAAGAGGGCACTGCCGAAATCAAAACTCTGCCACAAGTCACAGTTGGGCTTGACTTTTGTTTCATTAAAAAGTTAATTGGAACCAAACTGTGCAGTCACGAAGCTCATCAGTGCTTCCTGTTCACAACGTTAAAGAATCAGATGTTCAAACATAGCAAATTAGTGAAAAGCATGTTTACACTCTGCTCCCTTATTACTGAAAATGTTTATTTGATAAACAAAGAGGCACAGTCAGAAGAAATGCCAGCATTTGTTGACAGATTTAGTGTGCCTTGGTGACTGCACCTCATACCACTGGGTGGACCAGGCACGGTGCTTCAGTGGGTACTCTTGAAGAAGGTATCAATAAAAAAGGGCAGCCAGCTGCCTGTGAGGTCTAAATTAACCTCGGAGCAGAAACGGTACGGGACACTGACTTCATGCAATACCGGCAGTGCTGCTCTGAACCAGTGAGCGTATGTATGTGGCTAAAAGGGAGGCTTGTTTGTGACATACAGAAGGAACTCGGAGGCCGATACACCCTTTGCAGCATTCAGGGTACGCTGCCTCCCGCACTGAGAGGATGCGTTACTCACAGGTAGACAGCAGATGCTCCGGCTTTCATGTCGCTGGAAGCTGTATAATACTGCTGCACTGCTAAAACCGTAACATTCCCATTTCAGAGCTTACCCAGTCCAGCTCTTCTGTGTGGCTCTCCAAAGAAAATTAAACTGAGAAAAATAGTTTTCTTCTTTCTGAGGCTTTAAAGGGTCAGGCTTTCCCTTGGGAATAAATGTATTGCTGCAAGTCAGAGGAGCTTCTTCCTGGTTTAATTTCAGAAAGCTTGCGGCTGGAAGACAAACAGAATAATAAAAGCCTCTTACGAAGGTAACAAATACCAACAGTTCAAGAACAACTGAACAAATTTACATTTCTGTAAAATGGATTCTTAGCTGAGATTAGGACCTATATGGAAAGCCGCAATCCAATCAAAATTTAAACATAACTGGGTAAATAAAAGAAGAGCAAAAGTTATAGTCGTCTGTGGCATTACTAACTGGGAATTCATTAGATTATGTATTTTTAATAAGAATATTAATTTAGTAATCAGAGGCGTTAAAATTACTTGCTGACTCTGCCGGTTTAATTGCCAGTGGGACTGCCATGAAATTATTGTACACTACAAAATGTGATTCTTGAAGGTGCTTGGAAAGTCTTCTGTATTTAATTGGGAAGTCCTTAAATCTGCTTAATTGGGTCTGCTGAATCACATGGGGAATAGATTTAAACCCAGAGACAGCGGCAACAATTGCAGTTTATGTGGCTTCTATTTCCTCTCAAACGGGATTCAAGGGATTATTAGCAATGCCTGCCTGTAGGTCGCACGGCG
>NW_010549222.1:12674-44503 GCF_000687285.1 Phaethon lepturus | reverse complement strand
CCGACCCGGCGGTGGCCCTGCGTCCTGGGCGCCTGGTGCGCTTCCCCAGCCCTGCCGAGCTGGCCGACAGCAAGCAGCGGCGTTTCACCGAGGAGCTGCTGGGCAGCGCAGGGCTGCAGCTGGAGCAACGCGCCCGCAAGCTCTTTGCCACCCGCCTGAAGAAGTGCAAGGTCTTCTGGGCCCTGTCCCAGCAGCTCGAAGGTGTCAAGGACCCCCCTTCCAACCTGCTTTACCGGGACCAAGAAACCCCCATCTTTGACTTCAATGACTTTTGCACAGGTGGGCAGGGGTGGTCCCCCCTGGCATCCTGGTTTTGGGGCTCATGGGAGCCAGCTCCAAGATGTCACAAGCATCCGAACCCTCCCAGCCCCTCCATTTCCTCCAGACTTACCCCAAAACTGAGCCCTGTCTCCCCTTGCAGAGCTGAGAGACTTCCGCAACGGCCAAAGGCAGCGGTCCCCTGACTTCACCATCTACCTCTGCTTCGGGCAGTCCTTCTCCAAGGCCAAGCCCAAGGAGTCCAAGCTCATCCTGGTCAAGGTTGCAGGGGCCAACACCTACCACTGCTCCACTGCTGCCCAGGGAGGGGGACACTCTTGGGAACCAGCGGAGATGGGGCTCTGGGTGCCTGAGGAAGGAGACCCTCAGGGTCCAGGGGAGATGGGGAATCTGGGAACCCAGGGAGAGATGGGGGAACTGAGTGACAGGGGAGGGGGACCCTTGAAGGCCCGGGGAGTTGGTGGAGGCTGGGTGCCCAAGGAGCAGGACCCTTGGGGATGGGGGCTGCATGCCTAGGGAGAAGAACCCATGGGGAGCAGGGGGAATATGGGGTGGCAGGTGCCTGGGTAGGGGACCCTTGGTGGCCAGGAGTCCAGAGAGGGCCACCCTAGATGGGGGACCCTTGGTGGCTGGGCAGGATGGGATGGGAGGCAGCTGCCCAGGGATGGGGAGCCTCAGGGGCTGGGGGAGATACAGGGTGCTCTGCACACCTCTTTCCTCCACTCCAGGAGGCCAGGGCCATGCAGGGCATTGCAGCCATACCAGGCGGCTGCCCCTAACCCCGGCGGTTTGCTTCCACAGCTGGTGCCCAAGTTCTGCGAGTACTGGCACGAGCAGGTGCTGCGGGAGGGAGCCTCCTCCCTTGACAGCGGCACCATCAGCCTGCAGCTCTCCGACTCCTTCAGCCTCTTCGAGCTCATCGAGCAATGCAACATGCAGATGGACTGACCCCTGCTCCCAGTGGCCCCCCAGGACAGGCACCAGCCAGCGTGCGACCGCCGGTCATGGGGGTCCAGGAAAACTGGCATCCCCCCCAGGAGTGCTGTGGCAGAATGCCTATGGTGGGGACCTTTCCTCCTCCACTCCCCTCACCCCAAGGACAGCTTCACCAGCTGGTCCCAGAGTTGACACATTGCTTTTCGACTCTGTCAGCTGCTAATGTTTGTTTTTGTGGAGTGTGGTCATTTACAGATTTATTTTCTTAAATTTTCTAAGTTTAAATATATATGTATAGAAAGGTGCTTCCTGCTTGCTGATGTGGCCCAGACATCTGCCCCACTATCAATCTGAGACCTTCACCCCCCCCATCCCTCAAAACTATGGGGGTCCATGGCCAGCCTTGGCCCAAAGCCCCTGCTGGCAGCAGGCTTGTACCAGAGCACTTGTCGGCACCTTCTCCCCCTTAGATTTGTGTAAACAAGGTGACTTCCTATGCATGAAGGGATGCATTTATTGATTCATTTATTTCCATGCATTAAGGCTGCAAACGTGACTTGAAAGCAAAGCATGTTTGAGGACAGCTTGGCTTTGGCTAAACAAAAATAATTCTTCTCTCTTTGGTGAGTGCCTCCCCGCTGGCCCAGAGTTACTCAATTGAGATGTTCTGGAAAAATAAGGCAGTAACTACAACATGAAGCAGCCAGAGCTCAGCTCTGGGGCGCACATGTGGTGGTAGCTCGGGGAGGAGTGTGGTAAGCAGGGCGCTGCCCCAAGATGGGGTGTCCCCTCCCTGGGCTGGAAGCAGCTGCACCCCCTCATTTCAGGAGCAAGGGGAGAGGACAAGCCTGGCTATCAGTGTTGGACCCTGGGCAAGGGGAGGTGGCAGCCTCCTTACCTGCTGATTGACGTGGATGCTGCTGGGCCCAAAGGTGGTGGTCCCATAGCTTGTCACATAATAGTGAGTGGAAGGCTGTGCCGGGGGCTCCTCCAGCTGCCTGGGCACTGTGGAGGAGTGGGGATGGGAGGACACCGGCAGCACCTCAGCTACATGAAACCCTCAGCCCTCCTCCCCCCTGAGCACTGTTGCAGTGCAAACCCAAGACTATTGGGCTCACCTTTGGGCAGGAGCAGCTCTGCACCAAAGCGATGTCCACATGTCCCACAGGTTTTAACGTCTTCCTTTGTCCTGTGGAAGAAAAAGCCCCAAGAAGAAGAAGGAGCAGGAGCTGCCCTCAGCACTTCCCATGTAAGACAATGCCAAGATGATGGTATAGGCTCCCTCTTTCCACCCTGACCTGAGGTCCCACTGTTGGTGGGACAGCTGCTGCCTTCCCAGGTGCCTGAGCACTTTCAGCTCTTCATGAAATGGGGGACATGGGGGCATCTGACCAGAGTGGACATTATGTGCCTGAGCCCCAGAGTCTCAGCTTTTTCACCTTTCTTTCCATGATTGAATTTCCCACCATGTAAATGCTAACACCATGTGGGACACGGGCTGCTATGGTCAGGAGAAGGGCAACATAGCGCCCGGTGAGTTTCACAACTAACTCTACATGGCTTTTAGAAGCTGACCAGCCCCGCCAGCATTGCAGTGGCAACCACCCGGCTCCAGCCCTTGGCTTGGAGGGGCACAGCACATACGTACATGGCGATTGTGCCATCCATGTCTGGCCAGATGAACTCTGCAGGACAGCCAGTCGTTCGGCAGGGGGTCTTCATGCACACGTGCAGCCCCGGCCACTCCTCAGCGAGCTTCTGGATGATGAACACAACTGCCATGAGGAAGTCCCAGGCAAACTGGAAGCCTTCCAGGCAAAAGGAGAACATCTCACTTACTTACAGCCACTCAACCATGGCAGCCCAGGAGATGCTGTGGCGATGCACGCACCACTTCCAGCCCACCAGACCACAGCCAGAACAGTTGGGCCAGCTCCATTTCTCAAGTTAACCAAGGCCCATCAGCCTTCAAAGGGAATTTAAAGATATGTTGGAAGAGCTCCCCAACTCAGATGGCCCTTTTGCTTATCACTTGAGGACCCAGCATTAGAGTGTACTCTGCTGGGACCTTTTGGGGAAGGATAACCCATTTGCTCCATGAGAAGACTGAAAACTTGACTTTCTACTTTCATGTGATACCTTGAGAAGAATTCTGACCAGGTTGCATGGAGAAAGGGGAAATCTTTAATTGAACAGCTGGTGGACCCTGGCCAGACTAGGACACTGCCAAAGAGGGGTGGAGCTAAGGAGAGACATGTGGTTGGGAGTCATGAAATAAGGATCAGGGATCCTTACCTGTCCTTCCTGCTGGCTTTCTGCACCGGAGCTCCAGGTAGCTGTAGGCCCTCTGGTTATTCTCTTTGATCAGCATAGGTTTGCCGTTGCATATGAGCAGGCAGGCTTCTTTGGCCACCCAGTGCGTGGAGTAGAAGGAACAAGCTTTCACCAGGAACCTGCAAGGAGATTGCCCATGGCTTTCACCACCCTCCTCCCCACTTATCATCTCTAACACTGGGAGAAAGCGTGGCACCAGGTGGACTTGAAAAATATGAAACCAATTTCAGTAGAAACAGAGGCAGACACCTAATGAGGACCGTGCTCTACTGAAAGCTCAAGCAGCAGAGGAAGCCTGTTAAGCCAAGAGCTGCTTCCAGAGTTGGCCATCAGATGAAACTCTGGACACAAGTCAGGAATCCCACAAGGACAGGAGACCTTCCAGAAACTGGAACAGTCCCAGCACCCGTAGAAACTGGACCATCCTCAGGTGGGGCTGGGAGACTTCTGACTGCCTGGACAGGCACAGACTAGCCAAAAAGCACTCCAGATGAAAGGTGAACCAGAAGGAGCTTGGTCCTTGCTCATGTCCAGGCTGCGAACATCAAAATCTTTCATCCAGGGCTCCACACATCTGTGGCAGATCTAAGAAGTTGCCCTGGTCTCCTGAGTCCCAGCCTCATGCTTCAGCTGATAAGGTCTCAACAGCCAAGGACTTGCCGACAGTCATACTGGTGCTGCGCCAAGCAAATCCCGAACCACGCAACCTCATCGAGGGCTGGAAGCTACTGCTTACCTCTGGAATAAACCCTCAGGTATTTCAGGTGAGAAGTAGGCACGGATGTGGAGGTCCTCGGGGTGATCTCCTCCCCACACTTCAGAGACCTCTTTGGTCTGGTTCAGATAGGTTGGGAACAAGTACCAGGACTCGCCTTGGCCCCGTGTTGTTGCCCACGGCTTCCCGGGCACAAACTCACTGGCCTGTGGGTTGAGTGCTTCAGCATGCCTCACCTCCAGGCAGAGCTCGAAGTGCTCCAGGAGGCTGAAGAGCTTCCCTCTACCTCTGTGGGGCCTGTGTCCCATGATTTCCTCAAATACATCCCGCATCCCTTCTGAACAGAGCTGGTGCTTCACCAGGGCACGCACAGCCCGGTGGCACAGCATTGCCTTTGATGTGAAGGTCCACACCCAGTTGGACCTGTCTCTGATGGTGGCATGTTCTCCAATCAGCGTGTCCACAGAGATGCTTTCGAGCTGCTGTACTAGGCGGTACCTCACAAGGAGCTGGGTGGGAAGAGAAGGAGAGAAGAGGTGGCAATAAGAGGAGCCCATCAAAACTGCAGAGCTTGGGCCCTGCAGGGAAGACAGTCCTGATCCCCACGCTCACCTTGAACATAGTTATTAGGAAGGTAGGCTGTAGAAAAACAGTGCTTTCCAAGTGCTTGATTTCCTCGTACCACACAACAAGCCCAATGCGGTGGAGGTACCGCAAGATGTCCTGGAGAAGCTCTCTGCCCAGGTTGGCCAGGTGCTCGCACTGGGAGAGTTTGCTGAGCAGGTACTGGAGGTCCATCATGCCTAGAGGGAGACGTGGGAGCTCAGCACACATCTCTTGGACACCAGCATTCCAAGGTAGATGCTTTAGAGGGCCAACGAACACCAGCAGCACCCAGTGTCATCCATGCCGTCGCTGGGGAAGCAGCTGGGGCCAGCGTGATGCTCATGTGGCTGCGGCCCAAAATGCTTTGCCCATCCTCAGCTGTCCCACTGCCACCCTGCAGCTCCCATGGTCTTGCCTTGCCTCAGCAGTGCCAGCAGCCTGCCAGGACCTCAATGGAGCATCTGAAAAATGAGGCTAATAATACTGGGTTTTTTCATTGTTAGAGAGAGCAGATTTGTTTCCAGCCAGTTAGACCTCAGATTGTCATTTAGTCATGCAGTGAGACAGGCAACAAAACCTGGCTTATCTCATCTCCATGGAGGAAAAGCATTTGCTCCTCATTCTCTAATCCTACAGTGGCCAGGGGAGCCAGGCATGACACTGGGCACTGGTGGTGTTCATACCTACTTTGGGTACCTAAGAGAGGAGCCAGGGCTTGTCCTGCTAAGTCACGGGATACATGGAGAAGGGGCTAGGGAGGCGTAGGGGCTGTTACAAAAAGTTAGCAGGATGTAGGTTTGGAAATCACACAGAAGCATTAAAGTTGTGGAGCTCCTTCCTGGAAGATTTTTTAATTGCTTATACAGGGCAAAGGGGAGAAAGAACAACATTTCTGGGAAGAAACAAACCGGATAAGAAGGCCAGCTCAGGCTACCTACAGCCACAGGCTGGTAGATGTTGGCAGAGCCTCCTGGTAAAGACACAGTTTGCTTTTTCCTATGCTTTTCCCTAGGTACCTGCCTTGGGGGCAGATGGTTGTAATGACCAAGCTGGGTAGTAGCAATCAATGCTCCAGCAATAACAGTGCAAGGTCTTCAGCAGTGACCCCCCCACCACATGAGCAGGGCCAGAAGGTGCAGCAAGAACTGGAGAGCCTGTCCCAGCAGCAGGACAGCAGGTTCTCCCAGGAAGGTACGGTGGGGCTGATGGACCACTCACCATGGTATGCCATCTCCTCGCTCTGTGCAATATCTACGATGGCAGCTTCCACCTGCCTGTAGATGGGCGGCAGCACTCGGACGACCTCGGGGAAGAGCTCCTCATTCTTCACATGCTCCAGAATAGCAGCCTCGAGCTTTTTGATATCACGGTTATCCATGCAGTTGACAGCAACTAAGTTTAAGATCTGGAAGAGAGAAAGCACGCACCTGCCAAAAGCACATCCAGAGGAGTCTTTTGGCCTGCGAGGTAAAGAAGGGACCTAATGCCAAGGAGCATCACCAAGGATGGGACACACTGCTGGCTTAGCTTCAGAGGGTGCTTCCTTCACCCCTTTGCAGCTCCTGGAAAATCATCTGGTGATGGTAAATTCCCCTTCACACTCCTCCCCAGGCACTTGCTACAAGCCACAGGAGGAGATGCCCATCACTGAGCAGGGACAAGGACCCAGCAGGTCACAGCCAGGGATTACCACACCCAGCCCATCCCCAGGGAGCATCTGCAGTAGCAGCCTGATGCATTAGCACCAGGTCACCGTCACCAGTAGCACCCTGGGCTGCCAGAGACAACAAGGTGACCACAGACAGCAAGGAACCAGGATAAGCTCAGTCTTACGGTTAATGTGCAGCTCTCCATCTCCTTCAGCCTCTCCCACTGGTCCACGTAAAACTCGGGCTCCTCGCTGCCCTCCAGGTTGTCGATGAAGTGAGCGAGGTTGCTTTTTCTCTCTGCCAGCATGGCTGTGATCTTGGCCATGATGTCACGCCTTTTCTCCTCCACCTCCTCCTCCTGGCAGCAGTCCACATGGGTTCCCACAGGAAGCACCACCGAGTTTGGGACTCGCATGGACAGGTTGTTGATCCAGAAACCGATGAGCTCCTTGAAAGTCTTGTCATTAGTTTGGTACCTGGAGAGGGAAAGAAAGAAAATCCCAAATTCACATCTAAACCCTCTGGATCTCTAGTCAACTTCCACCAGCACAGGCCTGACCTGACAGCCCTGACAGCACATGGTACTTTCCCAAGGGCTTACTGGAGAAGAGCTCAGATGTCCTAAGCTGTCATGGGCAGTATCCAAGCTCACCCTTGAAGTTTCCCATCCTTAAGCTAAACCAGGGGTGTAGCAGAGTCCATCCTTGCTGTGGGTGGGAGCATCCTTCTGTACCACAAAGCCGAAGCCTGATGCTCCCTCCACATTCAGGGAGCACCACAGGAGGGCTCATAGAGGTATCTCCAAGGCAGAAAGCAAAGCCGTTTAGACAAGGATCAGTTGTCACATAAGGAGTTAATGCTCATCTAACCCGTCAAAACAGGACTTCGGTAAGGTGATGACACATCTAGTGGCTTAATTGAAAGTGATCTGCAGAAAGGGGCAGAGGGACAGCCAGCTACTACAGTGGTGAGAATACCAGGCTTTGAGGTCTAATGGAAATGATGTGAACCCACCCAGGGGAAACCTTCTCCAGCCCCTTTTTTCTTCTCCCACTCCACTTCTTTGGATCCAACCAGCTCAGCCCTTACATGTGGAGATTGATGACAAGGATGACAAGTGCCTGTGGGGTGATGAACACATGGTGAGTCATGTAGTACTCCAGCTGGCCAGCAAAGTCCCAGAAGAGAAAGGTGAAGTCCTCAATCCGGAACTCACTGATCTCGATCCCAACTGTTCGCTCTTCCTTGGGTACCAGTTTGGTTTGCCCTTGCTTCAGGCTTTTGCAGATGGTGGACTTCCCTGCCAGCGAGGCCCCCAGGAACATGGTCTTGACCCTCTTGTCTTCCTGCCCCAAACCATGTTGAAGCTGGGTGAAGTAATTCCGGATCTGCTGGATGCCACCAGCGCACACTTCACTGGGTGGCTTCCGGAGAGGATTCCCATTGGCCTTGAACATTTTCAGGGATTGCCCCTGGAAGAGCTCCTTAGGGAGCTGCCGAAGGGCATTATTCTGCACGTGGAGCTCCTGTAAGTGTGCCAGCTGCAGTACAGACTGGGGGAAGGTCCGGAACAGGTTGTTGGAGATGTTGAGGTATTGGAGGCTGCCTCGACAAGCTGCCAGGTCTCTGGGGAGGGCACAGAGACGGTTGTTGTTCAGCCGCAAGTGTTTAAGCCTGGGGAGATGGGAGAAAACCCCCTCTGGGATGACCCGGATTTGGTTCTGATTCAGCTCAAGCTTCTCTAAACAGACCAGGCTCTGGATTTCATTGGGAAAGTCCACTATCTCATTCTTGGACAGTATCAGCTTCTTCAGGTTACAAAGCTTAGAAATGCCGGTGACGCTCCTGAGCTTGTTCCTGTCAAGATCAAGGCTCTCCAGCGTGAGGTTGCTCAGGACCGCTGGAGGCAGCACACGCAGCCTCTGGGTGGAAAGAGTCACTTCACACAAACCATCCTCCTGCTCCTGACCTGGACACATGGGACAGGGAAGGTGGTTAAGAGAGACTTTCACCCTTTGGGTTGCAGACCCTTTTTTCCCCCCTTGCGCTATGCATGACTTCGGGATCATTTCAGCCAGCAAGAAAAAGCAGAGGCAAAACACAGGAGCTGGCTGAACAGCGCAGACACAGTTGCTGCTTGAGCAGCTCCTGCGTCCTCTCAAAGCCATGGCACAAGAATCTTGGCTGGGCCTGAAGGCACAGGAAGAAATGGTGCCCACCAGACATTGACCTGCAGGCCAAGCATTCACGTTAACAACAGCTTTGCTCTCACGAAATCACTGAGAGCTCCAGCCGCAGATGCATCTACCCCAAAACCAGCAGGTTTCTGATCCCAGCAGCGGGCTGGCAGGGCAGAGCCGACATCAGGAGGAGAGCTGCTCTCCACATAACTCGTCCAGTGCTCCCTCAGCTCTCGACCACAGCTGGGGAGATGTGTTGAGGCCAGGGCTAGCGAGTTCAGACACTTCCTCTCTCACATCCTCCCCCCGCTCCAGATGCACGCTGTAATTCCCCACAGAGATGCTCCCAGTCCCAGGAGACTGGGCAAATAGCGCAGGGACAGTGGGGTTCCCTGCAGGACAGGGTGCACAAGAAGGCCGAGAACATCCCCCAAAGGAGGGTGTTTAGAGCAGAGAGGTTTGCAGGCGAGAAGAGTGCTGGGGGATGTGGGGTAGGGATCACATGATACTAGGACAGAACACAGTCCGATTTGCTTTCCTCTCCCTCGTTTCACTTCCTCAGCAGATGATGCCAAGCACAGTATCCCCTTGCGCAAGGCGCCCTGCTCAGGACCGAGTCATCATCGGTTCTCAGCATCACCGCCTAAACCTGGGACATGCAACGAGCCCAGCAGGAAAGCAAGCTTTCCCCCGCTCACAAACACGCGGTCTCTCCTCCAGCACCATCGGAGAGACAAGCCAAAGGGCTCCCACCACTGCTCTGAACCAGAGCGGTAAAGAGCTGGGGCAGCTACTCACAGGCTCCGGGCTGGGTCATGGCCCTGCAGCGTGGCACCAGCTGGATCCTCCCAGACACTCAGCCTCCCTGTTTCATTTCCTCCTCTGGTTTCCCTCCCCGCCTACCGAAGCGCTGCCTGGGAACCCCACCCTCTCTTTATCCATCCTCAGAGCAGCTCCCAACAACCCAAGCACCCCTGGACAGATACCAGGGCCATGGCTATGTCCCAAAAGCAGCTCTGGAGGTCACCTATGAGATGAAGATGGTGGCAGAGTAGCTCCCGAGTCAAATTCTTACAGCAGCATCCCTGCCTTTGGCTAAAGGAGCTTTTTGGTGTTACCACTGTTGCAGAGGAGGGAAAGAACACTAACAAGAGGTTATGCTACTCCCCAACTACTGCACATGTTGAATAAATAAGATTTCTTCCCTTAAAACAGGTGGCAGCATGTAATCCCAGGGTCAACCAGAAAAAAAAAAAAGAGAGAATGCACATATACTAGAAAGACTTTTCTAGAACATGCCAGAAGAGGCATTTTTAGCTATCTTTCTCATTGCTTCTGCAGTTTACAGTTTGATGGATTTCTTTTTAGTGGTAGACAGAATGAAGGCATGAGGATTCTTGTTCATGTAACTTAAGGGGAAAGCATGTGCAGAAGGTACAGTTTTCAGCTTCACTGCTCCTCCAGGCAGCGGCAGAGGTAACTGAAATTTAACAGTCCTCACTGTACATGCACTCCTAATATATCCTGCAACAGACTGTTCTTTACTGCTAATTCAAGGCTAACACCAACCAAGTATTAAAGCAGTGAATCAGTCTGAGGAACAAACCAGATTGACATTGTCTTCCTGGTCAACAGTGCAGTTGCTTCCATTATTTGGTCAAGCTTTGTTTTTTACCACCACCTACCCTTTTTCACTCATGAAAGCAGAGTATTGCAAAATTGTTCCTCTAATACATCCAAAGGTGTCCTATTTCCAGCCTAAGTGTATTCACAACTAGATCACATTCTCTCCTTCTTGTGCCAACAGTGCCATAAAAGTTTCTGAACTTTGTCAAGAAATCCATCAGCAGTGTATTTACAACCACACACCCATCTGCCAGGTATATATTCTAGCTACAAGTTTAGCTTTAAAACTAAAGCTTCTCTTCCAGCTATTCTTCTGTAGTCTTAGCGAGCCTTTGTTCCCAAATCTTCAAAGAAAGGCCTAAATTACCAATCCCTTATACTCCATTCAGGCTGCACTTTCATAGGGGAAGCAAACAGAGCCAAGGAGGATCAACGCCAAAACGCTCAGAGCTCATCCATAAATACTTGTGTAGGATGCTGGAAGATGGGAGTGAAGCATTTTGCCAGTCCAGACAGTACTGGTATATGGGCTTGTTTTGCTTAAATAAAAAGTCCCCAAATCAGCTACTTGGAACCACAGTCAAAATTACAGCATGCAGACAAAAATCTTATGCTCAAAATCTGTGGTCACTGAAGTTAGGAATGCCAAAAAGGGATCAAAAGTCTTGCTATTTTTGAGTTTTCCTGTGCTCACCGGGGTGGGGGAGGAAGAGCAGCAGTTATTTGCTTTATAAAACTCACCCCAGAGAGCCTGTTTTCCCTTCGAAGACAAGCAGCAAGACTATTTTCAAAGGTAGCAGTTTCCAAGTGCACTCTTCAGAGGTTAGGAAAGCCCCCACATAAGAGGTGGTGCTGCCATCTGGTCCAACAGGCCACATACATTTAGTCCCCATTGAAGGGAAAGCCAGTCTAAGTTGTTTGTAACTTACCGGTTTTCTCTTCAGCTTCCCTGTTAAATGTCTTCTCCCTAACATGGTTAGATGGGGGATGATGCTTTTTGTCAGGTTCAAGGGTGCTGAATATATTTGTAAGTAAGTGACTGTATTTCAGATGATAACTTACAAGATTGGTTGCTCTGCAGTACAATGCAGACAAGGAGTGCTTTTAAATAAAGCAAGATGAAGTCAGTATGTGTGCCAGACTCCTTTGCTTCGCGATAGGAAAAGCAGTCCTCCTACAGAGGGAGGAGGAACAATTACTTAGCAACTCCAGTTCTCTTCTAGAAACACAGTATTCCTTACGCGAGAGCCAAGCGTGCAGGTTTATACAGAATAACCAGGGCAAGAGGCAGCTGTAAGACAAACAAATGACACCTTCTATAGGACTAAAACCATTCAAAATAACTTTATAAATTCTGTCACATTTCTGCTTTGTACATCAGTTCAACCTTATCCCTCCAGCTTGTTACTGAAAATTCACAATGCTTACTTTTTGTTTAATTTTTTCCTGAAAGGCAGACAGAAAACCAGCCATCAGTGCGTTATTTACAGAAGTGCAACACAGCCTCCCACCTGAAATTAAACTTGTCACTAACAAGATACTTCCAACAGAACGTAAATAAACACCACAGCTTGAGCAGTGTTTCTGAAGTCAATTTATAAAGGTTAACTCATTTCTGTAATCCCCAAATGACAGAGCAAATAAAGCTTCGCTCACCATTGAACGGGCTAAAAAATACAACATTTCAAGTATTAAATCAGAAGTTTCTAAAGACAACCCATATTTTGATAAACAAACACAAGGGAAACAGTATACAGCTTTCAATATACTGTATATGAAAAGTGGTGTCCAGTTTCAAACTTTTAGCAAGACAGGTGCACAGCCCAAAAATGTGATCAAAGTAACCCTGAAAACTGTAGCAATCCGGGAGTCCCAAACTTTAATCTCTTCTGTGTTCCCCCTCAAATTACTCTGCTGGTCTGAGGCATTTGATTGTTATTTAGTTCTACATCTGTAGGTAATCAAAAAAACCCAAAACCCAAGTTCATTCCCATATGGAAACAATTCAAAAGAACATTCTGCCGATAAGTCCTATTAGAATCTTGCTTCTCTGCACTTTATTTTCAATGAGATGCAACTGCAGATCTATTATTCCCTCTGGCATAGGTGTTCACAGCCAGAATAAGTTCAGTCCAAGTCATGCTGGCTGTGGCTTGCTCTCAGTTTTCCACTTCACGTGGATCTTCACCATCAGATTTCTTATGTTTCCTCATATGTTTGTATTTTTCCACATATGCCTTCACCAGGTTAGCTACCTTCATAGGGTTGATCTCTCCACTTTTGCTGTGGCAGATCTACAAGGATTAGAAAAGGCACTCGGTGAATTAACAGTATTACAGCAGTTCAGGCAGACAACAGACAAATGATGGAGAAACTCTAAGCTTCCCAAAAAACCCAAAAAGCTTCCTAACCCAAAGCTTAAGAGGAATCGATTCTTCCATAGGCCCTTCAGTCTGATAGCAGGATATATAAAGCAGAAAACTCAACACAGATAAGAGTAATATTTTAATTCAAGTATTCCAGAAACAGCCCAGGACTTATCTGCTGAGCACCAACTGAATGCAGAAGCATCTCTGAAAGCAGAATTATTCATTTTTACTACAGGCTTTTCTGTCCAGATAGTTTTACGCAATATGTGGTAATCAAGTGTTGATTTCCCATTTTTCTGATGATTTTGAGGAAGTGATGCTCAGATTAGAAGAATCTGGCAGTTTTGAGGGCCCATTTTAAGATATGTAGGGTCTGTTCTTTTTTTCCCAAAGAACTTTATCAGTGTTCAGAGATGAGTTCACAGTTACTTCAGCAGCAATTGGTGTTGTTCAGCTCTCCTACAACCCACACTTGAGGTTCATATGGGTCACGTAGAAGACATGAAATTGCAGCCATTAGAATTTTGATTTATGATGGAATTTCTCAGTGATAGCAAGAACGCAGAGCAGGGAGAGAATACAATTCTCCAGGATATCATTTAACTGCCTTGACAACCATGTGCCTGCTGTAACTGTCTTTTTTAACCATGATCTGGTCATCATTAAGATTGGAGACAAAAGTCAACATCAGCCAAATTGCAAGGCCTTCTTCCAAAGTCCAGGGACACCACAGATGCTCAAGGAATTAAAGCACAAAGTATTTTCTCACTTTATCAGGAACAGCTTGATAATTCTGGCCGAAGTTCTTAATGAGAGAGATTTGACCATTCTTGCCCAAGACATGTATGATGTAACATTTCAGCTCAGGCAGCTTAAGATTAGCAGTGTTCCGGTGTACGCTATTTTCTAAAAGGAACAGTCTGACAGCTCTCATCAATGGCACCACTCAGTCCTGCTTAAAGCAACTATTGCTTCACCAGGAGACTGCAGAGTATGACTCAGAGTCCAAAGATCTGCTACTCAGTTACAGCATGTAATTGGTGAAGCTGGCAAGTGCAATCCAAAGAACTGCCACTTAACAATCTGCACAGCTCCTCCACTTCACTGTCAACTTACCTTTTGCACTGCTTTTCGAAGAATGTTCTTGTACTCCTCCTTTGTAATCTCCCTCTTCTGGTAAAAAGGTTTAATAGCAAGTTTCACTTCTTCCACAGCCCTTTCCTGCATGTGAAGCTTCTTCATGTACTGCACAGCAAAGAGAAGTTCATTACCTTGTGCTATCTTGGGAATGGTTTCTGAATCTATTTTTCTTAGAAATGGTCTAACAATGAAAATACTCATTTCACAATTTCAAGGACCCAAGTAACAGCTAGCCTCAAAGTGATTTCCTTTACTGTAAATTGCAGCCTTGAAACAAGTACCAGTTTGTGCTACACGGAACCCTTGTTTTGTGTAACTTTTACTCTATGTCTTAAAGAACGTGTCTTAAGCAAGTGACTACAATGTCTGCTTATTAATTTTGGTCTCTTCCTTCCCTTCCAACAGCCTTGAAGTAAACATACATCCATCCAAAGGCATCAGATTCTAAAAAGCAGCAAGTCATAGCTGTGAATATAAAGCTCCAGGTAGTTCTAAAGGCATTCTGAAAATTGCAGAGTTGCCTATAAATTAAGGATTACAGATGACATCAGAACATCTTCTACCAAAACAAGTTCATAAAAACTGCTACTTATAAATGGAGGCTTGGTGGAAAAAGTATCTTACTGTTTTGTTTAGTGGTAGAAAGTAAAATAATTGGCTAAGAGGTTTTTGTTCTTGTGTTAACATTCACTATGCTTTGGAGCAGATGGTCTGTACACAGCAAGCCCAGAACTCAGCAGTAAGGGACTAGCACTGCAAAATCTCCGAAGTATTTTGCTATCTTTGCATTTTCAGTGCTGATAAGCAGCAAGACACAGTCCTACTTCTGTACAGGACTGTTATGAGAATGATATTCATTTCAAAGCGGGAGGGGAAAGGAGAAAACTAGGTGTTCAGAGAAATATGGACATTCTGGCTCCTGGAAAGTCCCTTCCAAACACTCATGCAACAAAGTTTCAGAACTTTAAGAATGTATTTTAGATGCTTTAATCCCTCTCTGTCTTATTGTGATGAAGCAGTAGGAAGTAGAACCATCACACAGAGTAAATCCCAAAAGAATTCAAAGAAAGAATTGCCTGTTGCTCCTGGGTTAGCATAGTCAGTCATTAAAAACAATAGTGACAACAGGGGCTGGGAAAATATAGCACAGAGAAAGTTAAAAACTCTCGAACTTTAAAAGTTCAAATAAACAGCTCATTAATGTTATGCATTTGCTACTTCATAGCATTCACTCACTTCCTCATTTTTCATTTTATCCACTGGAAGTTTGGGTGCTTTGATCTTTTCTTCTGCATTTCCAACAGAAGCAGCTTGGATTCCTGGTTCAGATGCAGTCGCCAGGCTGCCGGGCTCTGGAGTGAGGCTCTGTCCTGCCACGCAGCCAAGTGCTGGAAGACTACCCTGCATGATAAACTGAACCGTGGGCTGGCTGACAGGGGCATAGGGGGGAAGGCTTGAGGGTAGAGGTGGCGTCAAAGGTATATTTTGACAGTACACCTGTGAAACAGATATAATTTTGTAAATGTTTGTACTTACAAGAGAGCGCATCGGATCAGGCTTTTCAGAGCACCTTTTATCTACCCAGGCAAGTAATTACTAGTTTAAATCAGGGAGGCCAACATCCCATCCCTCAGCTAGGTCTCTGTGCACCAAGAACTAGCACCTGCCCCACTCACCTTTTAAATGGCACAGACTGATGGCACGGACCAATGCCACCAGGCCAATTTTTACAGCCTGATCACCATCAGGGAGAAGCTCACAGCTTCTCAAACAGCACCATCTTTCCACAAGTTACTGCTGAAAATAGAAGCTGCATGTATAGAGCAGAATTAAAAGAAAATGTGCTGCTTCAACTGTAAGGACCACCTGAGAGATTAAATGATTAGAGGATTACTGAGGTGTATGTGCTATATGAAATGTATCACACGCAGAAGGCGGCAAACTCTGCCATGAGAGGAAGGTGTTGCACGAGGGCACAGATGAGGTGGGATGCCTTCCATGACACTTGGGTGCCAGAATAGGAACCAACCTGAGAGGAATCTAGATCAGGAAACATAGGCTCAGGAATCATATAATTGGTTGGAGGAGGCTCATTTAACTGCACCTGATTTAACGTCTGGTTCAAGTCCTCTGCTCTCCAGGCCCCTTCTTTTGCTCGCTGAAGTTTGTAAAACGGCACCCCTAGGTTCCCCAAGAGAAGGAAAAGAAAACATTTAAGAACAAAATAAACCTAACGGGTCAAAGATTCAAAGCCAATTATATTAAAAAAATAAATAAAAAGGATCTAACTACAATGCTAACTATAGCAGGATTTTGTTTAGCAGCCATCAACATTTTAAAGCTTCTGATAATAGAGGACTTGCCATCCCCTTGAGCAACTGCGTTTTACTGGGTATCCACCACAGTAACCAATGAGAACCACACAAGCAACTCTGTCAACACACATAGCACAGGGTCCCAAGCCAAACTGCTTCTAGCACCTTTGTCTTAGCAGGGCTCACAGGAGTGAGGTACAGAGATTTGTTACACTCCTTGGTTCCAAGAAATATTTATAAATTCTGAAGGCAAAGCAACCATTCTAGTTAACTGCAGAAAGGGTGGAACGCAGGCTGCTGGTTCAGAAATTGGGCTGCAATATGCACTTCATGGCAGAACAAGCTGCTGCTGGCTAGCTGATCTGTGCTCACAGCATGTCCTCTCCGATTCATTAACACAACTCCCCTCATGAATTCAACAAGTGCAAAATGTCAGATCTCAGGACAGGAAACCACAGGATCACCCCAGCTCAGATGACAGAGCTGTTACACTACAACTAGGTTTAGCCAGGCACTGAAACCCTAAGCCTTATACAGACTGCTTCAACTGCTGTTTGTTTTCCAAAAAGAGAGACTTACTTGGAGCTTTTCCAGCAGACAATATGCCGCTTTCTTCCTCTTGAAGGTTCCAGGTAACTCTTTTCACTGGTGCTTTTGATTTCAACACAGGACTCTGAGGTACCACCTCCAGATCAGGCTTACTGAAATGACCGGTCTTCTCATTTGACACAAGGCACTCATCTTTAACCTCCTTCACACAATCTGTTATTTTGCTTTTGAACGAGCTTTGAATTGGTGCAGCCTCAGTTGGAACATGCATGGTAACTTCCTTCTTTGGGGGTGGTTCCATCAGAGAAGGACATAATGCAGTATTTTCTATTTTAACTGTAATCTCAAGGTTTGTATTGCTACAGCTACCAAGCACTGCTGGATCATTACTACTCATTAATTGTGTTTCAGCAAAAGAATCTACATTGCCAATTGGAACACAAATGTTTGTGATCTCTGGCACAGGGAATGTAGTTTCACTGGTCACTTCCTGACAGATGGGCTCTACCTTTACAGTTTCTTGGGCCTCTCTCAGTTGAACCGGGGTCTCAGCCTGTATTTCCTCAAGTTTAATGTTTGGTTGGATGGTTATGGAAAGCTCTTCTAGTACTAGCTCCTCCTTTGGCTCTTGTTTGAAGGAATGTGGTTGCTCCAGGCACCTGGACACATTTTCAACTGGAGGCTTTTGATCCTTTTCTGGTGGAGAAAGAAGCGAGGTCTCTTTTGATCTGTGTTTTCTTTCTTTGGAACATGATCTTGATCGTGGTCTTTTTTCCTTTGATTTGCTGCTTTTGTGCTCCCGAGATCGAGATGCAGACCGAGACCGAGATCTCCACTTTCTCCTCTCCCGAGACCTGGATCTCGATCTCCTTCTGTCCCTTGACCTCAAGCTACTATCTTTATCATACCTCTCATAGCTTTTCTCTCTCCTGTGTTTCCGCCTTTTAGTTCTCTCAATGCTATCCGATCGGGAACGTTCCCTCCGCCTTGATCTTGATCGAGACCGTCTTTTCTTTTTCCTATTTTCATGAAACTCAGAAGTACTTTCAGGACTACATGAACGTGACCTAGATTTCCTTCTCTCCCTAGACCAAGAAGTTTTTACCTTTTTATCCTTGGTTTTATCCTTAGTTTTCTTTTTTTTAGATCGTTCGTGACTGCTAGAACGGTCAGTAGAAGACCTCCTGCTCTTGGGTTTCAATGTGTGTGTTTTGCTATGCTCTTCACCTGACCAAGAGGTAGATCTGGAGCTTCGGTCCCTTGAATGCGCTCTGTCCCTAGACCCTGATTGGGATCTCTTACACTCTTTGGCAAGTGCCTTTTTCCTTTTCATCTTCTTCTTGCTATGGGAGCTGGAGTTTGAACAGGACCTGGAACGTGATCGCCTCTCTGTTTGTTCTACCTTTTGGACTTTCTGCTGCCCATCATTCTTTGGGGGACTATCTGGTTCTAGTTTCACATTAATATTAGGTCTAATCAATTCTTCAGCATTAAAGAACACATTAGGGCCCTCTCTGCTTTCCTCTAAACACTCTGCATTAGAAATTTGCTTAACAGCAGATGAAGTGCAAGGACTGCTTAGAAAGTCTTCCTCATCCATATTGTCTCGCTCCTCTGTATCAGAGATCTGTTCCACAATCCTGCTTTCTAACACCACGTCATCATGAGACTCTATGTTACTAGATGGTACGTCAGAATCAGCCCCAGATCCAAATATATTTTCTACCATATAAGGGGTAAAACGACGGACAGTTTGAAATGTTTGAACTTTTGGATTTTCAATGGAAATAGTCCTGGTAATATTAGTTAGTGGGATGCCTGAGCCGAGCCTTTCAGGACTGCTGCTTGCTGAACTTGAGTCTGATCCTGTTGGCTCAAAGGGATCATATATTTCACTTTTGACCTGCTTTTTCTTAACTGAGAAAAGAGGTGAAGGACTCTCTTTCTGTTGCACTTTGTCATCCACAGGGCGGAAAGTGTTACAAAATCCTGGGTTAGACAGTCTGCTGGGATGCCCTGCGTTTCCAGGAATATTGATTTTAAAACTCTCAAAAGAGCTTGGGCCTTTGCTCCTTGAAGTGCCCAGTAGCGATGAACTGCTATACATGCCTGTATTGGTAGAAAAAGATGCCCCGCTTGTACACGTTTGTTGCTGAGGTTCCTTGGCATTTGACTTCTGACTTTCCACCTTGCTACCCTTTCCCGGCTGATTAATGCTCTCTTTGCCAGTCAGCTGGGTTATACAGGAGCTGGGGATGTCACAGCTTTGGCTTCCTGTGGGTTCTGGCTCCACCTGCTTGCTGCTGGTTTCCTTTTTAATCTTTGGTATCCTGGGAAGCTCAAAGATGTCAACCCTCTTGGGAGGTGGTTTTAAAGGCTGCCTCACTGTTACAGGTTTTGAGCCAGAATTCAAGTTACAGCTCAGGGGCTTTGAAGATGAGTCAGTGGGTGCAAAGTTTTTACAGTTTCCATTAAATCTGGGCATTTCATCTAACTTGGAGCCATGCCTGCTCAGAGTAGCTATATTCTGAGTCTGAACAGACCTGGGTGTCATTGAATATTCTGATTTTACAGTCGCCTTTTCTGATGTAGTTTGTGCAGGGGTTGCTGCAGGCTCAATCCTGCTCCGGGAGGGTGAAGGCGATGAAAACAAGCTTGAGGAGGAAGGTCTGGTGCGAGTACTCAGCCCTGAAGAAACTGAAGGTCCAGCAATGGAGCTGCTTGCTGTAGTCCCTGAGTGCACTGTGCTCAGTTGGGTGTTCTGTCCTGAGCCATCATCCACTCTCGAGTTATTTGCTGATTTTCTATGAAGTGGAGCTATGACATACAAGCAAACGATTAAGCTTTTCAGTATGTATCTGGACATTTTCCCCCAACATTAAAAGAAGTACTGGGATAATTATTTTAAGTTCCATTTTGGTTTGCAGACATACCGCACAGTAACAAGGCAGTCCAATAGTTCTTTTGGTCAGATGCTCAATGTTTAATGCCAGACAACTGCATCTTTGAGGTAAACACTAATATTTAGGAAATAAATTATTCTGTTCTGTAGATATCACCAGATTTGTATTTATTATCCTGTAGCTGCTGATTGATAAAAATGACTAAAGCAGAGGATGTTATAGGTACTTATCTTAAGAATAAAGCTCTAAGTTTCAATTTGAAGAGATTCCTTCCAAATTAGACCATGCTAAGGGAAGACACAGCTGAAGATGCTAGCACGTATTCTAGAGCTCTACATTTACAAAGAAACTTCTTGCCAAAGTCCTCATCAGGGCTCTTCAAATCAATGTACAGTTCACATAGTTCACAGCTAACCCAAACCAATGTACAGTTCACAGCATGGCAGCAATGCATGACAAATGCCAGAAGAATTGGGTACTAAGGTATCTCTGCTCTATCGACTCCTCCATTTTTTATAAAAAAGCATGAAACTACAGCACAGTACTTTTGAAAGAAGAAAACTACCTATGAAAACCAAAATCCTCCAGTAACATCTCAGCTCTGTAGTTAAAACAGCAACAAGTAACACTATTTCAGAGCATACGTAAGAATCTTATTAGAGAGATTACTGCTGGCAACTACTGACTCTATCCTATATATTCAAATGCTCAGTAAAAGCATCCCTGATTTTGAAGCTATGTAGTCTGTCGGACCAGGGCAGACATGGATGAAACAAAGAGGCTACTGCACTATGAAGTGCCAAACCCTTACCCGCCTTCTTTGCCGTCAGCGAACCATCTCTGTTGATGACCACATCTGAACTACTCATCATGAGAAAGCTCTGTCCAGACAGGATACTTCCCAACAGATCAGGCACAGGAGCAGCTTCTGCTTCTTGATCCGGACTCAAGGCAGGTACACTGCTTCTGCATGTTTCAGAGGGGTTATATTTCCTTTACTCTTACAGCACTTGTTCTATACACACACATTACATTAAAAAGAAACCAAAATCAAGGGCATAAACAGAGGTCAGCCAGGGAATTTCACTTGTAGTTTTGGCTTCACTAAAGTCATTCAGCCCCCATCTCTCTCTGACAAACAGAAGTTGAAGCTTTTACTGACTTCCCACAGGAACACCACAGGATAGGAAAGCACATAATCATACTAGACCTTTGGTAAGCAAATGCTTTTAATCTTATTTAAGAGTGGTGCTCACTGTGTTGTGTATCTAGATTAACTTTCCAGTGCATTTAAGATGCATTTTTGAAGCATAAACCATTGTTCAGCACTTCAGAGGTGTTTCCATCCCAGTTGCCTCTCTTCCCCTCACCAAATCATGAGCACAACTGTATTCCTCAGGCCTACACTGCTATCTAAAAAAATTGATGTAGCTTGAACCAGTGTTTAAGACCAGTCCGAATACACATAGGTGCCTACTGGTACGGTAGCCAAGAGCATGGCACGGGAGGAATTACACTGAAAAACAACAGCAATGCTCCCATACATGGGATAAGACAAGCACTCCGCTTTATGCATTACTCTGTCTCATGAAAATGGTTTAACTAAGTTCTCTGTTGTTGAAATATGGACTGAAAACGTTTGAGTGTTTCTGGTGTTGGTGGGGCTTTTTTGTTTTTCTTTCTTTGCTTCTGTGTTGGTGGGCTTTTGGGGTTTGTTTGGTGGTTGTGTTTTTTTTTTTAAAACAACAAACTTCAAAAGGACCAATGGACCCAGGTCTTCAAGAGAGCTACACTTCATTTCTGTATGACAACAAAGCAAGCTTTCACAGAATCACAGAAACACTAGGTTGGAAAGGACCTTCAAGATCATCAAGTCCAACCATTAATCCAGCGCCACCATGTCCCCTAGACCATGTCCTGAAGCGCCACATCCACACGTTTCTTGAACACTTCCAGAGATGGCGACTCCACCCCCTCCCTGGGCAGCCTGTTCCAATGCCTGACCACCCTCTCGGTGAAGAAATTTTTCCTAATATCCAATCTAAACCTTCCCTGGCTCAACTTGAGGCCATTTCCTCTTGTCCTATCACTAATTACTTGGGAGAAGAGGCCAACACCCTCGTCGCCACAACCCCCTTTCAGGTAGTTGTAGAGAGCGATAAGGTCTCCTCTCAGCCTCCTCTTCTCCAGACTAAACAACCCCAGTTCCCTCAGCCGCTCCTCATAAGACTTGTGCTCCAGACCCCGCACCAGCTTCGTTGCCCTTCTCTGGACACGCTCCAGCACCTCAATGTCCTTCTTGTAGTGAGGGGCCCAAAACTGAACACAGTATTCAAGGTGCGGCCTCACACTTTCCAAACATAATGTACACCAAAAACCCATAACAACATACAGCAAAAAGACAAAATGAGAAGGCTAAGAGAATTGGCTGCCCAGAACGGACCAGGAAACTCATTGTAGTCCAGGCAAACCAAGCCTTCAGAAAAGGTGAGTTTCAGCTAAACAGTTCTACCTTCTAAACAATGTGCTACTCAAATAACTCTGAGGATATGCAAAGCTTCCCGAAAGGCTTCCTTCACGATTGAGATGGGAAAGGTAGATAAATATTCCAAGTTATCACAGAAATCTTAATCCTGAGAAATCGACCTTTGCCATAAGCCAGATGCATTAGAGGACAGCCATGTAAAGCTCTCATGCCCTTAATCATTTAAGCTGAGCTCCTTCCATTTCTCCTAGTCCTCAGCTCCTTCAGCCTTGGCAGTTTTCTGTGACTTCATTGGTACCTGCCTCAGTCATTTTCCCCATCCCTTTTCTTCTTGACATACTCCTGCTCCGTGTGTCCTACCCCTCTACACTGTATCCTACACCCCAGTCCTAAAAACCAGCTGTGGCTGCTAGTGGTTTGGATGCACCCAGCAACATTCCCTGGCCCTGGCTGGCACAGGGGCACACAATCTGCACACACACAGACATCTGTCAGACAGCAGCAACTGTTAAATTCCAGGATCAAACAAAGAGTTTTCTCTCAATTTTCTGAGCTCCAACAAATAGCAAAGGAATTGGGTGAGGTGGGTATATCTATCATCTCCTCTTCTGGATGTGCAATTAGATTCCCTGGCACCCTCAAGTAAGCAAGTGTTTTTGTAAAGGTTAATGAGACTGGGATTTAAAACATACTAATGGGGTTACTAAACAATCCCAAAACAGAAAGCAAGAATAGCGAGATTATGGTGGAAATACCAATTTGGAATTTCAGTGCAATAGTAAGCTATTATGAAAGATTAAGTGTGTGCCTTTCAACATAAAAATGCATAAAATACTGTGGTTATTCATCGACACATGTGCAGGCACATGCACACACACCCACTCTTTCAAGATACTCAGGCTAAGAAAAGAGTTAAACCAGCATGATCACCCAGTTTGGTCTTTTGTTAAGGTCAGACAATTAAAAAAAAAAAAACAACAAAAACTTGATGGATTTTTACCTGGCAAGTCCCACAGAAACAGGTCTAGCTACAGGACGGTGAGACCTCAATGCTGACTGGGAAAGAACTCTCCTTTTGGCACTCACTGGTGAATCTGGATTTGCTGGAACCTCTTCGTTACTGTGGGTAAAACACACACACAAAACCTGAAACTGTCTGAATGTTTTTCATGTCAAATAGATGAAGTAGATAATACTACTAGGACAAATATGGTTACAGAGCATCGTTTGTTTTATTATGATGCATTAAAAAAAGGTTTGTGCAATATACTTATTTTCTGTGGCTAGAGCAGTATAACTCAGCCACCGAGATTCAAATGTAAATTTTTATTTTTAAAATATTAAATGGGTAATTACTTTTTATGAAAGGATCAAAAAAGAATTATCCAGTGGAAAATCAAATTTCATCAACAATAATTTCAGATGTCCTCTCCCCAAAATCCAAAGAGTGACACAAACTATGGCATAGTAAGATTACTCCTGAATTTAAAGTGTGTGGAAAAGGAGAAACATGAAAGATTCCACAGGTCCATTTAATTCTATGTGAAGTCACTGTTTATTGTATACCAAATACAATAGCTACCTTCACTTAAAATAAATAAATAGCAAATGACTGATTAAGATCCAACTCCTTCAGATTATAGCCTTTGAATAACCTCATAGATCTTATTAAAGGTTTTTCATGAGGTTTATTATTTCAGCAAACCTCTTTAAAGAACACTGATTCTTTAAGAGCTCAGCAACTCAGCCAAGAAGGAAAGAAAGAACAGGCCAATGTGTTGTTATGAGTTGTGTATCCAAAGCTGTCTTCAGATGCAAGATTTATACTCTGCAAAAAGTCACATGTACAAACAACCTGACACTTGTGAAATTACCAGGTCATAATCCAGAGATATCATACCTTTCATAAGGATCCAACTCATATGGATCTCCAAACACAGACAGAGAAGCTGCACCAATATCTGCTCTCATCAGACCAAGTGAGGGCTCTGTTGGTTTGTACATGGAAGGAAGTGAGGCCCCACGCATAGGTTTACTAAGACCAAGAGTTCTTGCAATACGGGAGCGAGTAGTAACCTCATTTTTCACCTGCACAGATAAAGAGACTGGGTTATTTGTATGTTAGGGCAGGTACGTACCCCGGGTTTAAAGCCACAAATTCTTCATTTAGGCTAAGTGCAGTCATCAGGTTACTACCATTGCTAGCAGAAGTGGTGTGCATTTATTGTCTATATTTGTTTTAAAGCATTTATTAAACTTCTAACTACAGCCTATATGTCACTTCATACAGAGACTGCATGTATCAGACTTAAGTGACTAGGTAAGTTAAGTTTCTAAAAATCTTTAATAATGCCATTCAAAATTGTCAATTCCTTATTAAAGGCTGGAGGAACAGTTCTAGCTGTAGGATGTAAACTCTAGTTAAGGTAGCTGAGGATAAATGTCAAGCTGGTGCAGAATATTCAGTATAGTTCACATGAGAACACTATCCACAACTGAGGAATTTTGAGCCCTTACAGCTGATTAACTGCAACAACAGACACAAACATCCATCGCTATTAAAAACAATAGGTGGTGGCAATTTTAACTGAGCTTGCATTAGTACCAAGTAAACACTACAGCTGAATGGCAAGGCATAACACAAAGCCTGCAGGACATGCTTTACAGTGTGATCCCTGCAGTTCAGGTAACAGGATTTGTCAGCAAACCCAGCAGGCCTGCCTGCAAGTTGCAATTCATTTCCATGTGCAGCATCTTTCTGGATATACTGGACACATCCTGCACATACTCCCACCAGAAAAAAAAAAGTGATCTGCTATCACTATGAGACAGTATTTTTTCCATTGAATCCTATGTTACAGTGCTTTTACAGACAGCTGAAAAATGGCTGATAAATGGTTTCACTGGTAGAAACTCACATGTGATCTTACTCTCATCTTTTTCCCCCTTCTCTTCTTTATCAGTCGCTTGTGTCTCTTCAACTGTGTCCCTGAACTCTTCTTCCCAGCAGAAGATTTTGTGTGAGTTCTTTTTTTGCCTCGTACTTTCTTCCTCCTACCTGATGGGACAAAAGACAACCAAGTATCTGACTAAGTGCTGACACTGCATTTTACCCTGTATTCCGCTTTTCATTTCCCCATGGCACACAAAACAGCTCAGAGAGCTGCAACAGTATAAAAAGTGAAATCGTTAGGATTTATTTAAAATATACTTCTGGGCAGAGGTGGTATGGGAAAAGAAAATGCACATGGTATACTTCTGTACCTTCACAGATGTGGCAGCGTATAGCTGATATAGAGTATTTTGTATGATTTGTATGTATCTTCCCAAAGCTTTTATTCTTCCGGATGGGAACCACAGAAGGTATATGATAACCTTACCTGTTTTTCTTTTCTGCCTAGTAGGACCCCGCTGTGTAAGAGGACGCTGGTAGATGGCTGTGTTTAGGCCTGCTACAACTGCCTCAATTGTTTCATCCAGAAGAGAGGACATGAGGTACCTTGGCACGTGCTGCATTGGGAATTAGAAGTTACATGATAAAGGTATCTAAAGGTCAGCAACAAGTTAGTTACAGAAGCATTTCATGAAAAATGGATTTGAGATTTGAATGAGACGCACTCATGTCACCAAGCTGCCAGTTAAGCAATTATGTCACCTGTTGGCTGTCATATTAAGGAGAATATGACCTTGCTCTTCAGTCTCTCTTAGTATGACAAGTCATGGTTAGCCTAACTCCAGCTCTTTAAATGAGAACAATCCCCGAGATAGACACTTGCTCTATGAAAAAGTTCACTTAAGAACTTTCCCAAATCCATCTAACTGACCTCTGGCTCATCATGCAGCGAAGTGCGATGAGCAAAGACTGAAAAGCCAACATAAGTACAGGTCCCCTGTCTTAAACTCCTCATTCTTTAGGTCAGATTTATCTATTGCTGTGAAACATGTCCAGAGGCAGCATTTCAAACATACACCTCAGGGAATTCAATGAAAAGCCAGGTGAGTCCTCCCACTCCAGAGTATTACTTCATTGCAATATGCAGGGGCTGCTCCTACAAGGTTCAAACTCCTTTTCCTCTCTATACTCAAGAGGCAACCACATTTAAACATACACATTTGAAGCATACGTATTCTGAACCACCACATCAGAATGTGAACTCAAAGCCTCCTTGCTGGGTAAACATAGCACAGGTTTGTTCCTTCCTTTGGTTGCAAAGATGTTAAAAGTAGGTTTCTCTCAACAATTATGTTAGGTTGGCCATGCCCACACCAACCATATTCCTAAAATGTCATAGAATGGTTGGGTTGGAAGGGACCTTTAAAGATCATCTAGTTCAACCCCTCTGCCATGGGCAGGAGCATCTTCCCTACCCCCTCTCCTTTCTTCAAGCAACTACAATGCATCAAGAATTGATGAAGTTTCATATGAGCGTAGCAGATGCAAAGATGCACCTGTTACAGATTATTCACCATGCTTACTTTCTACCAGAGCATATGCATCAGATCCTTGTATATTTACAAAGTGTATATGTGGCACAAACACTAGAGGAGAATGGCTTTAGAGTATCTTGCAGTGGCAAAGAAGCGTCAAACTGCAAAATGTTTGAAAATAGAATATGCCAACAGAAATATATGCTTCAGATCACCTTACTATGGAAGTAATTTCACCAGGCTTCTCTGTTAGTGTCACTAATGCATGCTGCAAACCATTTCACTGAGCTAGTTTTATTAGGACACCATTGTTTTAAGTATCATGGGTGCCAATAAATACTACATAAGGTTCTCTGATTTGGAGTAAGGAAAGCCCTGAAAATTAGCCTAAACATTTATTTTTCTAGAAGGACTTAAAATAGTGCACCACTAGTTTAGGCACCTACTGAACAACAGATGAATTACAACACAAAACTGCTTGCCCAAATACTAAAGCCTTCCAAGGATCCGAAATCAGCATCTCTCTATGCTTTGAGGACAACAGCTTACACACTCCTTAAACAGTGGAATTAAGCTTCAGTCAACTCAAGGTACAAGCTAGAATAAGATGCACTTTTATTCAGAGACAAAGGGAATAAGTAACAGTGCCTTTCTAGGTATAGTTTGTAATAATCTCTGCAGATTGAGAAGTGGAGCTAGGAATGGCTTCTTGAATGGGAAGAACTGTGCTCCCAGGCTTATACTACTGTGCAACAGTCCCCAAGCACCACCTCTCTCATCTGCAGGAGACAGCTACCCACTGTTTCTAAAACAGGTACGGAAAGAAAAGCACTAGCAGCTACCTTGCACAGCCTTTCACCTCAAACAACACTCTTCCACAGTTATTTTTTTCCACATATAGCCCTGACAACTCAGATGTGATTGCTTAACAACAATGCATCAAATAATTCATCAAGTTCTTCTATATTATTACTCGTTCCAAGGTTGAAATAAAAAAGCCTAGGTTTGGAGACAGGTAGGTTGGCAGCCAAATAAGATGACTTCCACCATGGAGGACATAATGAATTTAAGGACTGCTAAAACTCTGGGGAGTCCTTAAGTCAACATGAAAAACAACATGCTAAAAACTTAAGGCGAGCTAGATCTTCGTCCATAGCACCTATTTCAAACTGTACTTACTGCTGTAATTCCCATCATTTGGGATTTGCTACAAATTTCTCTCCTCCCACTTACAATGACTTTGATGAGAAATTTAACAGGTGAATTCTGGGGAGCTAATTAGTAGTAGATTGTTCTTCCCAACCAGCAAGGAGGTAAGATAATGGAAAAATTCCACTTTTTCCCCCGCCAGATTTTAGCATTTTGGTTTGCTTCCCTTAAACCTGTCTTTATTTACCTTTGTTTCTTCTGCCTGAAGTTACAGCATATAAAACTGTAGCTCATGAAGCTGAGGCACTTCACAATCTCCAGTGCATTTCGTTTTCCTTTCTCACCTGACCTTTACAACTGGAGTACAAGGGAAAGCTAGTCTGCCAGACCTCCTACCCTTCAACTCAGTCTTTTCTCAGTCTGCACTTCACACTCCAAGGAAAGCCTTTATAGTAGACCCAACCTGAAATCCACAGCCAACTGGCCGACTTGAAGAAATACTTAAGTTTTATCCTCTCTTCCCTTCTCCCTCTTCTCCATATTTTCCTATCTCTGGAAAAAAACTGATTTAATACAATCAAAACCAAAATGGCATGTTACTGACAGATGAAACCAAGTTTATTTTCATAGAAACACGGAATAATTCAGGTTGGTAAGGTTCTCAGGGTGTCCCTCAGAAGGGTCTGACCTTTCTGTTCACTGGTCAACCCTGAATTCAAACCAGTGTGCCTTTCTTCAGGCAGGTGCTGAAAGCCACCAAAGATAGAGATTTCAAAAACTGTCCAAGCAACCTATTCCCATGGTTGACCATCCCCAGAGGAAAAACAGTTTTCCTTATTTCAAGTCAGATCCTCCTCTTCCTTTCGAAAGTTGTACAACTTCACACACTTCTACCAAATTCAACAGCAGCATTAACAAAGAACCAATTAACACATCATTAGTCCCATGGCAGTTATTTACAGGCTCTGCTTCCACACTAAGTCACCATATGCTCCTGTACAGTTTAAGGCTTTTTATATTTATGCAAGTGACAGGTAGACTGCTTTGGCTAAAACCAGAGGGCAAAGCAGGCAGGAGATCCCCAAATCTGAAAGTTCTCAGTCTGCAGCATACTAATTGTTACCTAAAGGATCGTAATTATCCCAGCCAACAGAAACATCCAGAAACATCCTAGCTGCAGTCATCCTCAGTAAACAGTTTAATGAGTAAAGGATTTGAGGGACCTTGGGTATTTGGGATACTTTCTTGCATAGATTCTCTGGTATCTGTTAATGTCATTGAAATCACAGTCACATCATTGAGGATACTAACATCTGGGTTTTTTCTCTTCACCAAGAGGCCGATTTTCATCATAGAAGTCTTAAACCTTTTCAAACATAGAAACCTTAAAAATACTAATTTTTTTTCTCCAGTTTGGCTGAAGGTGGCCAACAGGTTCTACTGCTATGGTAAAGGGGGTAAAAGGATAAACAAGCAAATACACAAATGTCAAATAAACATGCCCTCTCTCTGCAAAAAAGCATGGTAAAAAAACATCAGAAGTGGTGCATAAACTGTGCATTAATAGCCACTGGGAATAAAAATACAACTTTGCTCACAGCTGAGGTGATAAAAATGCAGATTAAGAGAGGAAGCTACCACAGATTTCAAAATAGAGAGTCTTGGTCATGTGCTGCACTGAATTTGCACATGTTCTACATCTCAATTTAAAAGAACTCTACAACTACTAACCATCATGCTATGGACAGTCAACACAAGACAGCTGAGCTACTTAAGGGGAGGACTTATTTCAACTCTTCCACAAGGCCCTTCCAAGGCTCATACCTGAATTTGTTGCGCTGTTGTTATCCGGTTTCTGTTCACTGTTGCCCTAACTCGTTCGCTCTGCCGAGTCCTGGCTATAGCTCGGGTTCGGACGTGTGGGCGTAGCCTACTGGTGGTAGGAACAACATCAGCCATGAGAGCAGCAACCTCTTCTTCACTGACATGATCTGTATCTTGAAAGAAAAGATGCCCAAGTCACTTGTCTTTCTACAGGTGAAACCATTTCAAGAATTTTGGACAAAAAAAAAAATCAGTATTCCCTCTCTTAAACCAATCACCTCCAAAGGCAGACTTTATCCTCTCAAAAGGAAATGAGCACAGACACCACTGCTTCAGCCTGTTACACAGAAAGAAGATTTTCTAGGTAGCAGAAATTGCTGCTACCTTGGCAATCTCAGGTCAGGATACTAATAAATTCTTTCCAATGTAACACAATGCAGTTGCACTAAGGTGGTGGGCTTCCCTCAGGCAGGTTAAAGAATGCTTGTAAAAAGCAGCTCCACATGTTGGAACTGCAGATGAAAATCTTAATAAACAAGATCATCTTATCAGTCAACAGTTCAAGTTAGTCAACTCTTCAGGTTCAAGACAGAATGCCTATCAAAACAATTATTTAAAACAGATAAAACCAGGAGTTAAACATCTCTTCAAAACAGCACATGCTTCACATAATTTAAGTCAGAGGAAAAATATTCACTTTCAGTGGATACCACAAAACCCTTACCTGCAGCAGCACTGACACCCATGGGGGCACAGGCTGGACAGAACCATTCATCTACAGGGACTTCACTCAGAGGTGGATTAAGGCATTCCATGTGATACCTTGAGAAAGAAAAAAAGGTAACAAAAATCTGTGTGCTCCTTACCAAGGGAAGGGAGCCTTTTACCTCTATCCACCTGCTACATAAGGCCGACACATTTTCTTAAGCTTGAAACTAAGGTCCATGCATCTGCTTTCACCAAGCTTCAGAGAAACGATGCTACCTTACAGTTATATAAGGGTCTTCAACTCTAGATGGTATTTTGATCACTTTAGGCTGAAAAAAAGCTCAGAACAGTGAGCATTTTTCCCTCACCATGTTGTGTATCACTTGCTCTTTGAACCTAAGCTGCAAGAAATGTGCAGAGACAAAACTGATGGTGGCAAAGAGAAAGGAGAGAAGTACTGAGGTGCTGGCAAGACAGGCAATCGGGAAACAACATCAGTTTCCTGCAAACCAACATAGTATTAACATTACTGGTACTTACGAACATTTTATTTTGCATGACTACACACAGGTCAACTGCAATGCCTTGTTACGTTGAATAAATGCATTGCATCCCATGTATACTTGCTATGATTAAGACAACTGGTGATAAGGATTTCTGCGTAACTGCACAAACTAGATTACAGGGCATTGGTCAGCCACTGGCTTCATACCACTGCTTGTAGAACGGGAGACTAACCACACTGACTTCCAAACACCACCTGACTGAGAACTGTGCGCATCCTTATCAAATCTCAAAGAGAAAGAAGAGAGTACGATGTTCCCTTAGGTAGGCCTTTTGAAATGTTCTCTACTCAACAGGCTGAGCAGCTAGACTGAACAGTCTCACCAGCCACTTGCAGAGAAGCTACACAGGAAAGCCCTTCAACATTACCCAACTTGGGTTCTGTAATTTGTTCAATTCAATTTTCAGCAATTAAACCTCAGTCAAAGCAACATGTCTTAGTAGCACAAAATTTTTTAAGCAACTCATGTTCAAGTTACACTGCTAACAAGAATTAAAACAGATTTCCCAAGTAAATTAGACGCTTCCCATGAAAATGAAGTGCTTAGACCAAGTTCCCTAGGCAAGGAGAGAGACCACAGCCTTCAAGTAAGAGTTTGAGCTTCAATTTAGCAACATTTCTATGACCTACTTTGATTCTTTTTCTAAAAGGGGAAACCCTACTGTTATTTCTGATGTAGTACAGCGTTTAACTCTGAGATAAATAAAGGAAAAAGAGTGAAGCGCTGTTTTACCGTCCCATGCCAAAATTCACTACCTGATAACATATCTCACTGCCTGGCCATGGAGGAAGGAAAGAGAACATCCAACTTCTGCTCTAATTCCATTTTATAGCAGTACAAAAAAAACACAGAGAAAATACAGCTGTTAATCCACCTTCCACCCATCACCCCAACTTCAGATTGTGTCTTTCAAACCTGTTCCCAACCACACTGTGATAAATTCAATTTGCAGCTAAACTGTCAAAACCAACAATATTTTATACTAAAATATATGAATTGTCAATACAAAATGGAATATCATGTCCTTCTTGTATGAAAGACTACACCTTAGCAGATGAGATTTTACAC
>NW_010549222.1:12294-12643 GCF_000687285.1 Phaethon lepturus | reverse complement strand
TCTTTCAGAGACTTTAAGAAGATGAATTTGAAAAATAATGTTTAAAATAAATAATTACTTTAAAATTAGAGTAGCAAAGTATTTTCCTTCTCTGGGAAAGAATAGTTTGTTCTCCAACTGCCAGCTACCAGGAATGAGATCATTTCCCCGAAGTAGTATTCTGACAAGTAATATTGTTAGGTTCAGGCCAAAGTCGTAATAAAAGTACTTGCAGCAGGAACTCCATTACATACGTTTCAAATTACCTCTGGGAGTTCTGAAGTCACATTATGACCCACTTGACAAGCAAAGACTTTCAGCCCTAAAACTTTGGACACTGGAGAACCTATTGCAACAGCTATCTATAGCC
>NW_010549222.1:7272-12282 GCF_000687285.1 Phaethon lepturus | reverse complement strand
AAGAATCTCATCATGCAGAAAACCATAACAAAACTCAATGCCAAATCTTATAGAAGGATAAGGTGATCCTTGTTTTACAAAAAAAACCCTCAAAGTAAATGGATTTTACTCACACTCATTCTCTCAGGTTCATTTACTTGCACCCTTGTACCCACACACTCACAAGCACAAAGATTCTGTGTGCCCAAGGGGTCTGCCCAGGCTTATTTGTGTGCAACGCAGAGGGCAAGAGACACCGGCCATCAAGTTCTCAACACATCTCTTGGGCTCTGTGACTGGCAGTGAAGGACTGATTTCGGCCTTTTTTCTTGTACCCTTAAAGAATGAATGGATGCTTTGGGGGACATTCTGCCTCATTATTTTGTCTCAGTCCTCACAAACAATAAGAAAAATGAGATCTATGAAATTAAGGAATTTTGGTCATCAAGGTAGCCCTGTCCTTCATCTTCTTGACATCTATCTCTGAAGTCATACATTAATGTGTCACACCAATAATGCAATTAACCTTCTTTCAATTGTTTGTTCAAGTGTCTAGACATGAACTTTTGTATTCATATCAATCTTAATACTACTGTTACACAGTTCAGAAAGTTAGGTTGTCACATTCCAACAAGTCTTCCCTAAAAATGGTTTCAGTGGAAAAAGATTTTATTACTTAAACCATAACTTAAATTCCTAAGATAATAGCATTATAGCACACAGTTTAAACATTGTGGAAAGCCACAACTACCTAAAAGCAATGGAAAGACAGGATGACTCCACTGGCTTTAGAATTGTTGGCAAAAATAACATGAAATTTTCACTCCAGTGTCAGGTCAGACAGAGAATGTAGAGGAATAAAACTAGTAGTTGAAGCAAGCTATTCTACATTTTTCTAGAGTTAATTTCAGCCATGGAGAGGCAATCAAGACTGTAAGTTCTTTCTTCAGGAAGTGCTGCTGGAAGCACTAACTCTAGAAGTCTAGCATTTATAAAGAACTTACTTTAGGAAAATAAGATAAAAATCAAAAACTGTATCAGACTGAAAAAAAAAAATTTAAAAAATCAGAGGAACTACTGAAAGATCACAAAGGAAAATCTGAGTTCAGATAAGGCTTATGAAAGTTCAGAAAGAACTGAAAGACATGACTTCAGGTAAGACCTATGAAACACTGGTTTTAGTTAAGTATTTTAAACTCAGTGTTCTGATGATATGCTTAACAAAATCTAGCATTCCTGAAGTTTGCTTCTTCTCCAGAAGGTGAATCAGTGTATATGGACTCCACAGAACACAAAGACAAAATTAGACTTACCAGATGTCTAATTAGCTTGCTAGAAGTAATTTTTGAAAGATTATTTTACATATTCATTGCAAGCAAGTATCTCTCTCTGTTGAACGGGTAACTTCTGACATCAAACTGACAATGCTGCAAGACTGATTATACAGCATAAGACCTTTAAATTCTAGCAGAAGACTACAGGCCCAAAGTTGTGTTCAAGTATCTGTATGCCTCTACTTCAACACTTATTTTATTAATGAAGGAGGGGAAAAAAAAATGTTAGGCAGACACAGAGGTAAGGAAGAGTAGGGGAATCATTTAGTATCTATGGCTATAAAGAAAAGACCTCAAAATTTCACAAAACTGTGCATCTTAAGCACTTCTCCCACACAGCACTAATGCCCAGTCAGTTGGGACAAGTCATGCACCCTCTCAAGGAGACATAAAGGATATATGTTTTTTACCCTCCATGAACCCAGATGTTGCATGGATGAGCATAAATATCCTTCATCACTTGAAGGTATGGTCACCTGTTTTGGTGGTCAGCAGCACTGATGTGTGTAGAACGCTCTGGGCATACACTGCTACATGACCAGAAAAGGATCCATCACATCACAGGGATGTCTGCTCTATAAGCACATGGATAAGTCTGGCCACATGATGAGCCTGAAGAGAGCAGCAAGGGGCAGCCTGCAGACCAGACAGCGACTGTGGACCAAACACTGGCCAGCCCTGCAGAGTTGTCTGCAATCATGCAGCTGCTACACTCATTTCAACCTTTCTTACCCTGCATCACAGCCATCACATAGCAGCAGGCGATCCTCACGGTCGCTTCTGCCACACACCTCACAGAAGGTTGGATCATCCTCTCCATCATTACCCTGAGTTTTCGTGTTCTCAACAGGAATCTAAATAAAAGAGAGATTCACATTTTATGCAGAATTTGGCACTTTTAAAAATCCATTGTCACATTAACAGTACCTGCAGTAAAATCTAAAAGTGAATAAAGCAAGAGGCTGTTACATACCAGAACCTTCATTTAGTTCATTCAACACATCTAGAACATGATCAAATGCTTAAAAACATCTGAACTTGTCTATTGTCAAACACCAACAACTACAGAAAACTGCATTTTAAGAACAGCCGAAATCAAAATTCCTGAATAAGATCAAAAGTAGTCAAACAAAACACCCCCAAACACAAGACAAAAGAGAGCAAGTTTAGCTTCCCCCCCCAACCCTATGATTTAAATGTTAATTCACTCTTATGTTAAAATGCAAACACTCAATAATAAACCATCAGTTTATGAAAACAGACCAAACTCCTAAACGTCCCCTGAAAACCAACACATTTCTGTTAGTAACAAAGAGCAATGACAACTCTTCAATATTCTTTTTTGAGAGACTAATTAGCACACTCAACCTGTGCCTTTAAGAGCTCTACTACTGCCTTGTGTCTCTGTCTCCTTACAAACCCAACTGCTACACAGTATAGCTGGTAGCAAGACATAAGGAAGAGATCATCTATAACCCAGATTATTCCTATTTATATTATAACAGCACTTGCAGTATGTGGGGCATTTTCCCCATGTGGACAGGCTTATCAATGCAGGACAGCTTAGAGTCAAATGTCCATTATGCAAACAAGGCAGCTACCAAAACCAGCCTTTTTGCCATCCGAAATGATGTCACGCTTCAATCCACACACAATACTGCAAGAAACTTGGTTAAGGAGGCAAAAAATTTTAACAGTTCCTTAAAAAGCAATGTCAAAATAGGAAAGAAATAATTCATCCGGATACCAAATATCAGATAAACATGCTAGAAGTGTAAACCTTTGCATGGCTATTTTGTGGCAATTGACTCTGTTGTTCGCTGCAGTGGAAAGCTTACCTTTTTTAAGATTTTACCACCAAAATGTGCCCGAATGCTAATGTACTTAAAGAGGATTCGATCTACTGGACAGGAGTTTGCATTCTAGAAAGGAAAAAAAAAAATTTCCCCATACAGTTAATGAGCACATCTCTTGATTCAATTTTTAAAAAGGAAATCTTCAATTATTAATGTAACAAGCATTAAATTAACGTAGTAATCATATTAACAGCTATTGGTCTTGACATTTTAAGTACTTAAATCTGACTTATCTGGTTTACAGACAACCTATTGTATCAGAGAAAACATGCATTATTATACTAAAGTAATTTAAGTATTATTCAATTACCAAAGCAACATCAAAGTTCTTCCAAACATTGCCTTGAAATAGTGCTCGTGTTTTAGGGCATTTTCTTTTGGATGAATAAGCAACTGGAAGTGACTTACAAATATATTCAGTAATAGTGATTTTTTTTTTAATTTCATTACCACTGGTACTGCTGCATGCACAGTAAGCTTTGTTGTAGTTCTCACCCTGGATTATGATTATGGGAACCATACAGTTAGAGAGCAAGGGACTCTGACTAAAAACTGAATTCAGAACAAAGTGCTGATTTAGTTAATATTCTTTTATATCTCTTCTGTGTTTATATGTTCACTGTCAAAACAGACCCACACCCAACAGCTGTAACACCGAACTCAACAAGAGATAAAGACAGATATACAGAAAAATATGCACACACAGAGAAAACCAGTATTACTGGTGTCGTGACTTAAAAAAAAAAGGATTTTAGATGCCTGGAAACACACTTGCTTATGACATTACAGCTTTCAGAGAACAGAACAGATCTGGACAGGTACAAGAAAAACATATCCACACTTCAAACATGAATCTTGCCTAACAGAGCAGTAACCCAAGTCTACGTAAAAAAAAGCTTAAGATAGCAAATATAAATACGACAGTGTTTTGTTCTCATTACAGCAGAACAGCATGATCAGAGGGGAGAGAGCAGAGCACACGAGAGGGCCACAGGACATCAGGGATAAACAAGCTCACCTTAGACCACTCCACAATGCAGTCCAAGCAGAAGTAATGGGAACAGTTCTCAGGAGTCCCAACAGCCTGATCCCTAAATGTGTTGAGGCAAATGGGACAGTTTTCACCGTCCTCATCAGAGGAAATACTCGCTCCGTTTATGTGTGGCTCTAATTTCAGAGAATCAGTCATTCCGCCCACAGCAGCCTCAGTTTCTTCCTCCTCCTCTTCATCATCATCTTCGCAATCTTAAAAAATGAGAGATGAAAAACAACTCTCGTGTGCTGCAGGGCTTCAGCAGCAATGGTGGGGGGGGCGCGGGGACAGGATGGTACCACTTCAGAGAAATTCCAAGTAAGCTTATTTTATGGGTCTGCAAGGGTGAAGCACATCCCCCCAGTTTGAAGCAATAATTTTTGCTATCTTCTTTTTTCCTAAATCCCTTTGTTAAAAAGCAATGGATTACTCTGGTGAAAAATAAAGCCTGATAATGTGACTACTCTTGCAAGAGATTAAAAGGACAGACAGCAGAAAAACAACAGATTATCAAAACAACAAGAGAGTAGGATATATCAGGCTATCGCTGAACACTGAGGTGAAAAAATAAAGTTATCATGTATTCAACTTTTTTTTTTTAAATAGACACTCCAGAGGACAGGAAGCAGCAGTACACTCAATTGAAGAAGAACAGATTAAAGACTTCACCAATAAAATATGATTTTGAGAGCCAAGCAAGCTGGGTGCCTGGCTGGAGGCAGCTTAAAGAAGCTTGGGTTTGAGTAAAATTAATTTTAAACACTCAGCACACACTGTTGAAAGAGGTGTTTTTATTTTTAGTACAAAA
>NW_010549222.1:4138-7166 GCF_000687285.1 Phaethon lepturus | reverse complement strand
TTGGTGTTTTTGGGGGGGGGGGGGGTGGGGTTAGCGGCTGTTGTTGTTTTGTTGTGGAGTTTTTTTAAATAATGAAAATGGGGTCCTCATCTTGTTTTTTCTATTGAATTCCCCAGTCTGGACATAGCAGAGAATACTCTAAATGATGGATTAATAAAGCTTTTTGGCACCTGGCATCAACTTGGCATATTCAAATCAGTCTAATTAGTAACTTGGAAAACTGTGCTCTTGCCTTCCCAACAAGCTTTAAGATGTTATAAAAAACCCTCTATTTTTGCCTATCCAAATAATCATCTGAATGCAGCAGTTTCAGAAGTACATGCATCTACAGAATAAGTTTCAGTAAAATTAACAAATCCAAGTAACATTCACAGTCCTTTTTCAAAGAGAAATTAGTCAAGTCTTCTTCCCCCCTCCCTAAGCCTAACAGCAACAGTAATTTATTTAAAAAACTCCCTATCACAACATTCACTTTTGAACCCCATGCAAAAGCAAACAAACATGATTTTCATAAGTGAAAAAATAGCATAAGCCATTGCTGCAGTTTTGACTTTCTTCCACGCATGCTAGGCCAGACTTCACTCCTATGTACACCAGACTTCACTGGTGTAACGACACCACTTTGGCTAGTGGATAGTCTTCAAACATATAAATGCTTTAAAAACTTAGAAATTGGGGAATATTACTTGTTTGTTTATTACTGAAGGATTTGGGCATCGGCCTGACACAGCAGCATCTGTGGATTTACATGACATGGTTAATTTCTAGAGGAAAAGCTTTCACACCACTCTTCCTCCAATTATTAAAAAAAAAAGTCTGTTAATGCACATTAACAGACCTACCTTCTAATTCTTCATCTTCACTTTCTTCCTTGTCCTCCTCACCTCCCTCTTCCTCAGTGTCATCATCTTCTTCCTCACTTCCAGTATCATCTTCTGAATCACAGCTATTTCCACCATTGCTTTCTTAAAAAAAAAAGACGAGAGGAAATACCTATTTAATGCAGACAGACAGGCAGAACAGTGAAGGACATACCAGAACTCCTGGTCAGGATGTTATATATGAAATGAAAACCCAGATTTCCTCAGTGGTATCAGAGCTGCCTGTTCTGAGAAACTCAAGGGAAGCATACCAGCAGTTTGAGACCTAGAATTTAGGAAGCAAACTCAAAAAATTATCAAGGAAAAAGAAATAAATGGTCACAAATATATCTTTACTTCTCTTTGGAGGTTAAGCCAATAGATTCTCCGACCTAGAACTACAAATGTGCACATGCAGAGAGGCTGCATTTACCTGTTTCACTGAGGAGCGCGAGACTCTGTCTTTCGCCCTTGCCTAGCGCAGCATTCTTGTTTATCAGTTCATCCTGGCTTTCATCATCCATGGCAGGACATTGGGAATCTGCTCCCTGCAAGAAGGCAGACTTCAGTGAGGCAGTGCACCACCTACATAAGCAGAGCAGGCGTCAGCCCGGCAAAGAGCATCCAACGCATCTGCGGAGATGTGAACGGTAGAGGGGACATTGCTCTACAGTAAAGGCTCCTCACACCATTGATTACCTTCCCTAGTTTCAAGTCATAGGTGGCTACAGGTAAGTGGTTATCGTTACATGAAGTTTCACATCCCTACTGAGCTAGATGAAACCAGCTGCTTGTGAAACTCAGTTTAGGTGAAAGATTCAGCTTTATCTTGGGCTCCTGGATGACAGAAAAAGGTATAACGAGAACTCCCCACTGAAAATAGGATAGAAAACCCGCAAACACCAAAACGATCCTGTGGACTAGCAGTAAAATGCAAAACTGAAAGGGACCAGAGGCCCTTTAAACAAGGCCTAACAGGATGCCAATATGGGCTTCAAATCAAAATACTCTATTTTGCTCAACTGAAAAGAAGCAAGAAGAAAGATTACATATTTTAGGTCTTTTTATAAAAAGGCCTTTTCACAGCTCTGTCACAAAATAGAGAAGTCTCAGACCGCACAACCATTATTCCACAGAAAGGAGGAGACTTGATTTGGTGCATAGTAATGCAATCACATTAATTGCTCTACATTAGCACAGAGTGGCAATAAAACTGACAGATACTGAGGGATGTCTCATGATCCAAACTCATAATGACAATCAAACCAGAGCTTTTAATATATAATGCTACAATGCATTAAGAAAGACAGATCCCTACAAGCTTCTATAAGCAAGTAATGGAAAAATATAATTAATTGACACTTATAAAGCTAGATGACATATCTCAATACGAAACAAAAATTGGATTCTTCTACAAGTGTGGCAAAGAAGTTTCAATTGTGCACTGTTCTCCCATTCTCCTTGCTCCACATTACATATCTTGCATATTAAGAGAATTTTTGGAACAAAACATTATGTTTTATTCAAATGCTCTTGATATATATCATTACTTGCACACTCCCTTTTTGAGCCACGTAGCACAGCTCTGCACTTCAGAGCCTTAAAAATGTAGGCTTTGCTAAACCAGACTAAACTGCAAATGGAGTCTTCAATGCTCAGGGAAAAAAAAACAGCTAAAAAGAAAAAAAGATCAAGTTTCAACAGAACAAGTTCTTGGTAAAGATTTACTCTAACTTCAGTAAGAATCTTGCCTAAATAGAGGTTTAAACTTTTAGCTAAATTCATGGCTGTTAACGGGAGTGTGTTTAAAAACAATTTATGTTGGCTAAAAACATGCAGACTCATCAAAAGCCAGCCACTCCGTGATGTAACTGAATAAAAATAGGAAGAAACACTAGGAATTTTTCAAGTTTAAGCAGTGCATATGTATGAATTATTCAAACTGAAACTCAATTATATAACATCCTCCCAAAAGCTAAGTTAGCTACAGCAACGCAAAATTCATGGCGACATTACAGCCAGGATACATAATGGCAGAGACTGGCAGCACTGGTCCCATAGCAAGGCAGCAGCAGGCATATTGATTATGTAGGTAGCAGGAATTTACATAGCGTATTTATATTTTATGCAGAACCTCTGCCTGCATCACCTCTCCATCAGCAGGTTGT
>NW_010549222.1:0-4107 GCF_000687285.1 Phaethon lepturus | reverse complement strand
TGTGGAAATAGGGGGGTTCCCTGCTGACCTGTCACCACAATGTCCAGCCAGCTACGGCACTCCTGAGACACTGAGGATGAGGGAGGCCAACCAAAGCCACGGTGGGGGTAAAACCTGGATAAGCCTCCACTTTGCTACCACAATGACCTTCATTCCCCTGCTCCCTAGTTCTCCTTAAAGCAAAGCAATAAGCACAGTGAGGAAAGGATCTTTGTATTTTTAAAAACGATTCCCACAAACCACTGTTCTGACCAACATATACTTAACTACATTTCCAAACAGCATGCATTTCTTCACTGCTGTGGAATAAAACAACTACTCATGTTATTTTCACCCTGTTACCGCACAGAAAGATATCCTTTAAGCACGGAGGCAAACAAATCAGCACTTGTGACTTGACAATCTAAACTGACATATTTATGCTGCAAACGCGAGCCTGTACTTTGCTCAGAGGCAAAACGCGGAATTAAGGAAAATCTGGCATTGCAGCAAACAATCAAGTCTTCAAATCTTGTCAGTAAAAAAAAAAAAGTCTGTTTTGTGGGTATTTGGGAATAGACAAGGAGAAACCAAGTGAGATGAAGTGGAGTTGAGATTTTAAGCACATCACAAATCTTACTTTATGAACAACCTTCTCCAAACTGGGTAGCCAATCTTAAGGGGAAAAAAAAAAAAAAAAAGGAAACCAAAGTCGACTACACACTTAATATGAGAGCTTGTTGTCGTATTTTTTTTTTTTAAGAACAATAAGCAGCATATACCAGTTTTTCTTCTCATGGGAGACATTTCAAACAAATTACCACGGTGAAACGCAAACGCATTCATGACACACTTCAGACAGCCTGTCCACCTGTACCGAAGTCCAGCTTTTGTTCCAGCACTTACCACATCAGAATTTTTCTAACCCCCTGAGCTGGAACTGGCAGATACAAAATAGATAGGAAGCATTTTTATTGTTATGTAAACTAAGAAGTTTGGTTAAGAAGGAGATTGTAGTCATTCCTCTGAGGCAAACTTTAACTATGCACTTCTGTAACATAAAAGCCCAGACTGCTAAAAAGCAACCGGTTATCATCCCTGAAGGCCATTTGACTGAGGCAACTACAGCTGCTTTCAGTTTTGGGGGTGCCAAGACCTGCCCTCACTGCTGTACTCGACTCCTTGCTCACTTGGAAAATCCCATGGTGTGCAGTACTCTGCATACAGCCCTCCAGCAGCAGAGGCTCTCACATCCACTGATCGTCTCTTCTGCATCCCACTCCAAAGACTCTAATTCAGAGTAATTTAGGATGCATCTCCAGCAGGCAGCTCACAAATGCAGATGGCAGGGCAACCCGGCCAGAGATCCCTTGTCTTTGGACTCAGTGCCACTAATGCAAAGCACCACTGCTTACAGCAAAACCCACTTCGATCCCCTGGGCAGGAGTATCTTTCGCACATTTACAGTCTGCGTGCAGCACCTCCAGTATTTGAATTACAGGTTGCATACTAGGTCTGCTAAAGGCAGACACCGTACTCCTCTTTAACATTCTCCTGTTTTCAAATTCTCATTTAGAAGAACCTCACAATATTGTAATGAAACATTAAACCACAAAAACAGCGACTGCGTGGCAGGTATTTGATCACTTTACATGCACCAGCGCTTTTCCCCAGCCCTAGGTTCCATTCACAAAGGCAAAACCTCACTCTGGGCAAGTTGGGTTTGCACTGAGCACTATGCACCTACCACAGCATAGGCTGTGCTGCAGTATAAATCGTAAGCCCAGGCTTTGCTATTAAGGCAGATTACATTTTTACATCGAGCTGCCGTAAGCAATTTTAATTGTACAATCAAATAGCAATTACAAATGCTTTCTTGAAGCCGTTTTAGCAACAGGGTTTTCTGTTGGCTTTAAGAACAGCAAAGATTAAGTATTTCCTCTAGAACAACTGTTTATCAAACAAGCACTCAGTAAACACCTACTTTTTTGAATTAAGATCCTTATGCATTACCACAAATTTTAATGTCCTTTGAGTATGTTCCAGCTAGAAGGCAAGTGCAGGTTTCTAACCATCAAAGGGAGCCACAGTCTGCAAAACACACTCAAGCTCCATCTCATTCTGATATGACGCTGACAGAGTTGTCTACAACAAGTGACTCTTTCAGTCATGCGCATCTTCCTTTCTAGCACCAGCCAATTTCCTCCATTGCCAACTTCTTACAGGAGTTTCTAGGTTTTAGAAACAGAAAAGCTACTAGACAAGGCATTTATTTTAATCTGCTTGGGTAACATTTGGGATTATATGCAGGCAAAGAAAACAAGCCAGCTGGCTTTTCTCACAGGGTGGTTTTGAATGCTGACCCAATTTCATAGGCAATTATTGAGCAGCCATGTTCCAAAGAGCACTTCTAACTAAGTTTAAGTCTACTAAATATTCAGACACATGAGCTTTCAGTTCTTGTTGGCACATCTGCTTTGTTTCTTGGGGTTTTTTGTTTGTTTTTTATTGTTTAGTTTGGTTTGGGTTTTTTTTGTTCCAAATTAACTAAACAGTTCCCTCTAGAAAACCAATATCACACATCAGAAAGCATTTGGCTTTATTTCCAATTTCATTTTCTTTTCTTCCAATGGAGCATATAAAAGTTGTAAAAATCGTGGTTGTACGCAGTTGGAAAACATCTGGAGATGGTGTGACTAGTATGTGCCACCACCACATTCCAAAGGTAAGAGGAACTAGGCAGGGAAAGTATTCAGATTAATGAGAGACTCCTACAGCCTAGAGCCGGGCAGCCAATCTTGCATGCACTGGGAGCTTTAAAAAAGTCCTCTAAATCTAAATTTAGATCTGACTTTCCCCTATTTAAGTTACAGAAAGATTAACTCTTAAGTACCACTATCAGAACTGCTCGTGCAACAATTTAAATAATGGAAGCACCTAAGAACCTAATAGATAAGGCACAGAAAATTAATCCCAGGGTAGGTGAAGAAGTGGTTACCTCTCCCTCATCCTGGCCTTGCCCTAAATTTAGCCACCCTAAATTCCAGGGACAAAACTGTCCATCAAAGCTTCCCCAGGAGCTGACACAGCACTCTTTGGGGAGTTTGTAATGCAAAAAAAAACAATGCACAGGATTTGCAAAGGCACGTCTGAAGTGCAGCATCTTACTCAGAGGAGCAGCTGGGCATTTTGTACCTCTGCATTCAAAGCAGCAGCCAAGCTCTATGCAATTCCCAGCCTCTACCCTGAAGCCACTGGCTCCACTTCCAGCTGTGAATCAAACACTCTCCAATGCTGCACAACTCCCTCTTTCTTAACAGGCTTCTTTTCATAGAAAGAGTCACCCTCACTGGTGAGTTCCCTTTCAGCATCAGTTTTTCATGCCATTCCCATCTCTAACTACAGCTTTCCCTGCTGTTTATGGGCATGGCTGGGAAAAGAAACAAACAAAACCCAACCCAAAAACCTCCTGCACTTCTATGATTTGTTTTTGCACACAGCCATAACAAAAGGTACCGAGACCTACAGGCCTTCAAGAAAGGAAACAACACAGCAAGAAGCTCAGCAACACATCAGCAATGCATCCATGCAACAACCAGCAGGAAAATCTAAACTTAAACAAACTACAAAAAGCACACCCACCCCCCTGTTATTGAGCATGGGGTACCCAATGAAGAGCACCAGTTACACAGCTTAAAAACCTTTTCAGGAAGCACAGGCAAGGTCCTTTGTCCCTCAAGGCAAAGTTTTTAAACCTAAACACACTTTTGCAATAACCTAATGTGCATTAAAAAATGCCTGCACAAAAACACAATTTCTACTTGTTAGCCGAGAGGCCCACCAACTTCACTGTAGAAGGCTGAAATAGCTTGTAACTTCTTCAAATGCACTCATGCGTGCACCACAGAAAACGAGAAGGGCGGGGAGGGGAGGCTACGCCAGAAAACATTTGGTTTTATTTAGTAAGTCTTCTTTGCAGCAGCAAAGGAATCTGCCTGCTCCACCGCTCCGGATGGCTCCCAGTGCAGGGCCGCCACCGCGCAGGTCCTCCCCATGCAGAGAGGCGCCGTGGCCGGCTGTTCGGCCACTTTATACCCCGCGGGACCGCTTCCACGAGAAGCCCGGCTC
>NW_010549221.1:3147-5982 GCF_000687285.1 Phaethon lepturus | reverse complement strand
GGCACCGGTCGGATGCGGAGGGGTGCAGCACGCAGACGGAGGAGATCGTACTCGTGGACATCTGGCTTAATTGCCCGAATCAGGCTTATAAAAAGCTAACGGGTCTTAACTCCTGCCAGCACACGCTAGCCTTGATCTCCCGCAGCCCCTGCCCCGGGGCCGGGCCCTCCTGCGTGCAGCGGCAAGCAGCAGGAGAGCAGGTAGGCAGGGATCTCAGAAGGGATTTGCAGCCAGAGCTCCCACTGGCAAGACTCCCTGCAACAGGATGGTTCCTGCGTGAAGCCCACACCCATGACTGCTGCACCGTAGTGCAAACATAAAAGAGCTTGAGCTCAAAGAAGCCAAATAGCGCTGCCCAAAACGGCAGAGCTGCGTGTCCCCCATCACAGTGGGATGAAACTTTACGCATCTTGCCAGATTCAGGGGTGAAGAGAAGGGGGAGGTGAGCCTGCTCGTCACAACCACAAAGCATTGCGTTCTACCGTGCCACCCGCTGCTGGGCACCACGGGTCTGTCCCACACAACATCTGCGGCCAGTGTCTGTGCACACATCAGCTGGAAATAAAATCACCGTGGAGAAGGGCTGGGAAAGCGCTCCCACTTGGCAGGACCCCCAGGGCCAGCCTTGCCTCCTGAGCAGGCTCTGGAATATTGCTGGGCAAGAAATGCAGCGGCGAGGGGCCGTCATAGAAACTGCTTTCTTAGAACACAAGCAGCATAGCCAAAAAATGGTCTCTTGGGCTGAAAAGACCAGTGCCCTGCTGTGCAAAAACCATGCCCTTGCTCACCTCCTCTTCAGACCATTCAAGACCTTATAAACTGCAGGCTAGACCTGGCCAAGGCTCTACGGCTGCCTTATACCACCACAGAAAGATCCCAGACGTTTCTATACTCTCTGGTTTCTGTCTGCCGCTAACTTCCGGCACATGTCAATGCTTCGCCTCTCACCCAAAGTAATGCAGCTCTTTAGGAGACAGGAGAGCCCAGAGGCTTTGGACCAGAGGGGCCTGCCCAACCCAGCCCCCCCAGCCGGAAGGCTGTGGCTGAGGTCTGCGGGAGCGGAGCGGGCAGCCAAGCGCCTCTGGGGTGCAGCCGGCAGGACTGCACAGCCAGACCATGTCTGCATCAGTTGCATGACACTGGGGCACTGTTTTAATTTAAAATGGATTAGGCTTTGTTTTCTTTTTAGCACAATAACATTGCACGCATTGTTGGGCGATAAAACCCACAGATAACTATGCCAGCGGGGTGTTGGGGTGGACGTGATCAGCAGCACAGTACGAGCTGCGATGGCGACGAGCTGGGGCAAAGCCCATAGAAATGTGCTGCTGTGAGCAAAGACAGCAGCTCCTGGTGAGGCCCTTGCACAACCTCTGAAGAGCTCCTTCCTGAAAGAGGGCAGAGGGGCCCGCCGCCCAGAATTTCGATGACAGCTGGAGCAGGACATGGGGTGCAAGGCAGCAGGGACGTGTATCAGCCAGCTATGCCTTGTGTCACTCCTACTCACAGCCTTGCGATGGTGATGGCACTGATGACTCCTGGGAGGACACTGGGAAGAGGTGAGGATGTCACAATTTGCCACAGCATCTGTTACTAAACTGCTGTTTTTCCCAAGCTGTTTCTGCCCCTCCCTGCCTTCCCTCCTCCTGATTTTCTTGGGCTTAAGCTCTGCATTTAGTGCTGGCATACAAGGGAAGCACTACCCAACCAAGGTGCTCTGGCAGAATCATTTTGTTTCCCAGGTTTCTTGGCAGGACCTTGGTATCACATGCACCAGGTCCCTTCGCTATACCTTAATCCATGCCTTTTGGCTGGCAGCAGCACAAGGCAGAAGGGATGTCATTCAGCAACGCTGACCCTGAGCTGCAGGAAGCACCCCCTGAGCACAAGGGCTTTCGGGTGTCTCAGGGCCACAGAGCTCAGTTTGGGGACACCTACCTATACCCCACCATTGTGTTAGAGACCAGCCAGTATCTCTGCCTCCTGCAGACTCAGGGGACTCCCTAAAAAATTCTCCCACAGACTTACTAGCTCACCACACCAGTGTTGTCAACCAAGCTGGGCCTTGCAGGTCTCCAACCCCATTGTGCCTAGATCTCCTCTTCAGTCATGTTGCCTCCCAGCGCATGCGATGCCGGAGAAAGCTGATGCTGCCGGCAAAATGCAGTAAGAGTGCTCCCACCATGCTCATACAGCAGCTGGGGACCTGACGTCATGCAGCTCTCTGCACAGCTTTCTCCCAGTACTTTCTTACCTGAAACCCTTCATAACCTCTCGTGGCTTTTTTTAGCATCAGTTTTGCTGCCGACGTGCTCCAGACCAGGCATCCCTTGCTTCAAATGCTAACAGAAGACACCGGGCTCCCCTGGGATGCTTTGTCCCTGCTGGAGGGACTGCATCGCCATGCGGGCAAGGACCACAGGAGCTCCTGTGGACGCGGTGTGGGTTGGAGCTCAGAGCACGCGGCAACACGCGGTGCTACGTGTAAGCAATGCTGCTGCCGCCGGCAGGAAGGCAAGATGGAGGGAATCAGGGGCAGCACGAGAAAACCCACAGACCCGCACGACAGCAGCGTCCACCTGCCCTGCCCTGCCCTGCCAGGCAAGTGGAAAAGCCCGAAACAGCAAGACCGCAAGTCTGTGCAGGCGCTGCAGCAATGCGCTCCCAGGAGAGAGAGGTGCATGGGGGGTCCACGCAGGCAGCCGTGGAACCACTGGAACAGCTGGAAGGAACGCAGCTGCCCAGGGCAGCAGAAGTAGGGCAGATGCTCTGCGCAGTGCAGATAGGAGCAACCTACTGCCGCTCAAGTGATGCCAGGACAAGCCCAGAGCCACC
>NW_010549221.1:2800-3071 GCF_000687285.1 Phaethon lepturus | reverse complement strand
TAGGAGGACAGAAAAAGGAGCTGGCACAAGCCACCACTCAGCGGCAGAGCCAACAGGCACCGTGGGTCCTCCTGAGCCCTCGGAGGAGGCCTGGCACGATGTGGTGAGGACTGCATGAAAGCCTTTCCCTGGGCCGTTTGAGAAGTCTGGCCAGGTGATCCTGTGGGCTCTTATGGGCTTAATACACTGTGAATTGACAAGTCCTTTCCTGGTGGCAATTTAAATGGACCTTCTTGTTACACAGAGACTCTTCTGTAGCAGGTATAATTAC
>NW_010549221.1:0-2714 GCF_000687285.1 Phaethon lepturus | reverse complement strand
AGAGTACAGTTTTAGTCTATCAGGTGCTGGTAATTCCCTCCGCCCACTATCAGTCTTCCAGCATTTTATTTGTCTGACACATCAGATCCCATTTTCTTAGAGGAGAAAAGAGTTAGCAAAACACTTGGCAATAACAAATTAAGTGTCATTAAGTCAGGCAATCACAGAGGTCAGACTTAATGCCCTAATTTATCTAGCTCTTCCTACAGAAGAGCTCCTCAGTGCTACATCCAGCTGTTGTTGCTGGCAGACATTATATGCATCCAACACTTGAGAGCAATGGAGACCCTTTGCATTTGATCTGGACTGATCTGTGCCTTTACAAGAAGCTCCAGACCTTTCAGCTCGTGCCAGGACAGCAGAGATAGTACTCTGCCACGCCAAAGCTCACGCTACAAATTCAAACCTGAAGACCAAGTGCCAAAGAAAAACCCTCTCCAAACAGTAGTTTCCTCTCTCCTACTCAAGTCCAACTAGATCAACCATCTCCTTCCCTACAGGAAGGGATACAGTTTGCACTAAGGGGACGAGGGAAGAGCAACTGGGCTGTTTTGGACTGGGGAGGGGCAGGGAGGGACTCATTCAAGTACCGATTGCTCTTGCACACAGTATAATAAACCAGCGTGAACGCAGTGAGAAGATAAAATTTAACAAAGATGTTAATCACTGAAACTTAGAATGAACACAGAGCTACATTACTATTTTACATATATACATATGTGCCTATATATGAGAAAAGGAAGTAGAAAAGATCTGTAAAACACATCACGCTTAGTTTGGCCAGTGCAGGCAGAATGCACCAGATGTTAAGTAGAAAACCTGGACAACTGCAAAGTCATCTGCACACGCTGCAGAGAAACTTGGGCCATTTATTATTAAGCTGCAGACTGGCCTCTTTCTCAGACTGTATCCTCTGCAGAGGATAAAAATCTCTCCGAGAAAAACTGAAGTTAGCAAACCCCAGCAAAGCCAGGAGGAATCCCCACCCCAGAGCCAGGACTCCCAGGTCCCTGCGAGCCGTCTGCCGGCAGGACACCGTCGGCGGCGTTGCTCTCCTTGCTCTGCTGCCCGCTGCCAGGCTAATGCCCAGGCACGGCCGTGGGGCCCATGGGGTGCTCAGCCCCGCGGAGACCCGGCCCCGGCCTCTTGCTCTTGCTTGCAGCAGAACCACGAGGGGATAACAGGATCAAAAGAGCAGTAACGAGCTCTGGGAACTTGTCAGACAAATGTGTTTTTAACTGAATCCCAAATGAGCCGCTGAAGGGGAGCATTAGTGCTGTCACGTGGAGCACATGATTTTGGAATTCATTAAGCCTTTGATGCAGCGTTAGCACCGCCGTCCCCTGTCCCCGCCGTTAGCCATCTGGCTGAAAAGCGGCCAAGTTTCCTTCACCCCAGGACCAGAGGAATGGCCTGCCTTTGCAGCAGGTCGCAGGAGCTGCGGAGTTAGAGGATGCACGCACTAGGCAGGCTGACTGCAGTGGTCTTGAGAAAAAATGGCACCTCTTCTGGGAGCCCTTGGCACAAACTTGCCATTCTCCATGTCCTATAAGCCCTCTTCAGAAAAATAGATGCTTCCAGAGAAGATTCCTTTCTTCTTTCTCTGAGACAGGTTTCAGAGGAATGAAAAATTTAGTTACGGAGAAGTGGAACTAGAGCTGGAAGTCCTGCATTTAGTTGCTGAGAACCAGAACAGAAACACGTCAGTGTGAATGAAACCAGAACAGAACTGCAATTGAAAGTTAAAGGCAAAAGTTACTGAATGTTATTGGGTATGGCACGGGGTCATGTTTTGCAGCACTATCTCAAATACAAAGTCCCCTCCAAAACTCCAACTCTCCCTTGTTTGAGGACAGTTTGTAGATTAACCATGCTGTGGATGTGTGGATGTGAAGACAGAGAGGTGGCTCCGTCCATAGCCAAGACATGGTAAACATCTTTATAGTTTGCTTTCCAGGCTAGAAAAACCTCAGTTGCTTTTTCACAAGAGCTGAAGCAAGTATCTGTGCAATTTCATCTCAAAACACTGGGGGTTGTGCACCAAGACACCTGTGCAGCTCTGTGCGGAGGCCACGTGGTGCCCCAGGCTCCTGGCTGATGCAAGCCTCAGAGCTGGCTTGGAGCCGGAGCAGCACCCGTGCTAATACCCCCACACCCGAAGCAACTTTGGCATGAGGGAGCACAGTGGGCACAGAAAAACAGCTCTGCAGGAAACAGCTAGTGGTAGGTGCAGTAGCTTTGGATCGGTGTGAGCATGCTGGATCCAGGCTGGCTTCTTCAGAAGCGTTTCTGTGTCTTATGGCCTCAAGTTGTGCCAGGGGAGGTTTAGACTAGATATTAGGAAAAATTTCTTTACTGAGAGGGTAATCAAACATTGGAACAGGCTGCCCAAGGAGATGGTGGAGTCACCATCACTGGAAGTATACAAAAAATATGTGGATGTGGCACTTTGGGACATGGTTTAGTGGGCATGGTGGTGCTGGGCTGATAGTTGGACTTGATGATCTTAAAGGTCTTTTCCAACCTTAATGATTCTGTGATTCTTTGCGCTGACAAGTACTTGCCATTACCTGACTCACTGGGATTGCAGTCCATGCCCCCTCATTCCCCATCTGGGATAACAGCAAACTTGTACCCCTACAAATACACAAGTTCTCTCTTACAGCTTAAAAATAGAGCGATAACCGCCTACTCCTCGCTGGGATCCGCATGGT
>NW_010549220.1:606-1101 GCF_000687285.1 Phaethon lepturus | reverse complement strand
CCCCGCCAGCTCCTTCGGGCTCTTTCCCCTCCCCGAATCACCCGTGTCTCCCGCGCGCGAGGGCTCAGCCGGGCGTCCCGCTTCTGCCCGTCTCTTTCTTTTCCCCTTTTTTCCCTTTTTTATTTTTTTTTCCATTTTTTGGGGGTTTTACTGGTGCTACTTTCTTCCCCTTCGGCTTCCCGTCGGCGCCGGGGCGGCAGCTCCCCGCGCCCCCAAACCAAGGCAAATACCTCAACCCCCCCAGGCCACCGCGGCAGCGAAGGCGAGCGAAACCGGGGCGAATCTTTCCGAAATCAGGGATCCTTTCGCAGCGGTGTTTCTTCCTTAATTTTTCTTTTTTTCCCTCCTTTATCCCTTTCCGCCCGGGTTGATTTTTTTTCCTCATTTTTCCGCATCCTTCAGGGATTACAAACCGCCGTAATTTCAGCCTCAATTCCAGGAGCAAATTTTTTTTTTTTTTTTCCTGCCGGTGGGTTTTTGCGGCACAAAAAAAAA
>NW_010549220.1:0-480 GCF_000687285.1 Phaethon lepturus | reverse complement strand
GGGATAATGGAGGAGGGGAGGGGGGACGGCGGCGGGCGGAGGGGGGGCACCGCGGGGGTGTCCCGGTGGCTCCGAAAAATTCACACTTGAAGATTTCTTGGTCAGCTCGGGACTGTGGTTACTTGAAATGAAGTTTTTTTCCGGGGCGGATCGAGGACCGGTAGATTTTTTCCCATGTCTCAAGGCAATAGGATTAATGTGTATTAAACTGTAGATACTTCTAGGACAGTAAATTTATGCTGATAATTTTATTTTGTATAATTTTTCCCTTTTTCTTTTGTTTCCCTCTTTGTGTTTGTTTGTTGGGGTTTTTTTTTCTCCCCTTAACACCCTTTGCTTTTTCCCTTCCCCTCAGGTGTTTTGGTAAATTTATTTTTTAGGATGCCTAAAAATTACAAGTTTGGATCCTTCCCCTTCCTTCCCCGGTTTTGGGTTTGTTTTTTTTCTTTGTTGTTGTTGTTTTGTTGTTGTTTTTTGTCT
>NW_010549219.1:0-5223 GCF_000687285.1 Phaethon lepturus | reverse complement strand
GCCCCCCGGCCGCCGGGCGGGGGGACCGAGGCTTTCGTTGAAGGCCGTACAGAACGCCACCCGAACGACCCAGTATTTTTCAAATACAGACACAGCTGCTGCTCTAGCTAGCTGAAATACTAACCAGTAAATGTAGCCATTTTGAAGACATTAACTAAAGGTATTTTATAGATGATACGATCATAAAGTTCCAGTTCAGAGGTTTTCTGAGTTGATGCTCGAGTGCGGTAAAAAACCCCGAAGTTACACAGAAAACTGTAACATTGTCGTGGTTTAGCCCCAGCCAGCAACCAAGCACCACGCAGCCGCTCGCTCACTCCCCCACGGTGGGACGGGGGAGAGAATCAGAAGAGTAAAAGTGAGGAAACTCATGGTTTGAGATAAAGACAGTTTAATAAGTAAAGCAAAAGCCGCGCATGCAAGCAAAGCAAAACAAGGAATTTGTTCACCACTCCCCATGGGCAGGCAGGTGTTCAGCCATCTCCAGGGAAGCAGGGCTGCATCACGCGTAATGGTTTCTTGGGAAGACAGACGCCATAACTCCGAACGTCCCTCCACACCTTCCTTCTTCTTTGTCCCAGCTTTATATACTGAGCATGACGTTATATGGTATGGAATATCTCTTTGGCCAGCCTGGGTCAGCTGTCCTGGCTGTGTCCCCTCCCAGCTTCCCGTGCGCCCCCAGCCTGCTCGCTGCAGGCCAGCATGAGAAGCTGGACTGTCCTTGACTACTCAGCAACAACTCAAAACATCAGCACCTTATCAACATTTTCTCATCCCAAATCCAAAACATAGCCTCATGCTAGCTTCTGTGAAGAAAATTAACTCTACCCTGGCTGAAACCAGGACAAACATTTTAGGTGTGAGCGTGTATCACCAGTGCTCAACATAGAATAATCCACTTGACCACATTAGTTACAAGTATCTTACATGTTTAGAGCATGAGCACTTATTCATTCTTTACGTTATTATTTATTTCTATGCAAAAGTACGGTTTATATATTTGATGTTTAAAAGTTAAATTCTGGAGAACTGGAAGATCCACAGGCAGTCGCCTGGGAACGTCGGGATACAATGCCTGCCACCGCTGAGTAAGACAGACACAGACTGAGAAGACAAAACGTAGTTCTCTCTGCTCTGTACACATCTAACTTGGGCTTTTGAATACACCTGCTTCTCACTAAGCCTGCTAAGAAGCTTAAGTACATATATTTGCACTGTCATTCCCATACCATTAGCACAATTTCTACGGTCGCAAAGCAGGGAACCTGTAACTGGTCCAGCTCAGAGGTGGGCAAAACGTGAACTTCTCATCTGTATCCACTATGTCCATACAGGCACATTAAATCAGTTTGTTAATTTGGCCCAGGACATCAAAAATCTAAGAGATCTTTGGGTTATCAACTTTGATTGGGTGACACCCTTATTTCAAATATCCCTCTACTTGTAATGCCGATCGCACTAGTCCGCAATCTTATCTCTGCTAAAAACACTGTGCCAACAAGGGAAGAAACCAGGGGCAGGTTCGAGGTGAGGTAACAGCAGACATTTGTTTATGGGATATAGCACTCACGGAGGAGGTGACTTGCTGCAAAGGTCATGGATAGCCAGAAAAAACATCCTGTATTCTCACAAAGCAAGAAGAAAGCAAACCAGAAAGTCACATTTATACTGCTATGGAAATTTGTGGACTGTGTCATGCAGGAGGGAGCGCTGCTAGGTAGCCCCTTCTGCCTCCTGAGCCTAAGATCGTGAACTAGCAGTTCATGACATGTCGCAAATCCCGTTGGCTTTCATGGTTTGTATCTCGGGCAGACTTCAGTAGGCTCTGCAGGAGCAGGTTCGAGATTTCACACCTGAACCTGGCAATGACGTGAATAAAACCTCAATTCTTCCGTGGGAAAAACATCTGTGACCCCACGCTCTGACTTCGCGTTGCTATCTGCTGGTGTAAAGGAAATTCTCTCTTTTCCAGGACAGAGGAGAAAAGGGCTATCTCACTGGCAAGCTGGACTGATACGAGCAAAGTACCAAAACCCGCCTGTGCGCGACGTTTCCCTGCAAACGCGCTGCAAGGGCAGTGCTGGGCTTAAACCCTGCCGGGGCGCTGGCCCCGTGCTCCTCACCAACCAGTGCCACGCTCGTCTCGGCCCCAGAGGTGGAACCTGAGCTGCGCAAATCTGGCCCAGCTGGGTTAAGCTGTAGGGAGGATATGATCTGTAAGGGAGAAGGGAATTGTAGGCAGTCAGACAACAAGGTGGGCTTGGGGAAAAAGAGGGAGCCCCTTTGTGTGGGTGCAGAAAGGCAGGGATGTCGTTGTCCGTAACAGACAATCTTTGCTTTAATACTCTAATCCAAGGGTTTATAACCTTACAATGGATTGGAAAATGTTGGAAATGTCCTCCAATCCTTCAGGTAGAGGAGAGTCGCAGTTTAGCCCCAGCGGGCAACTAAGCATCACGCAGCCACTCGCCCACCCCCTCCTCCCGAGGTGGGATGGGGGAGAGAATCGGGAAAAACTCATGGCTTGAGATAAAAACAGTTTAATAGGACAGCAAAGAAAGAGAAAATAATAATAATAATACTGATAAAGGAATATACAGAAACAAGTGATTCACAATGCAACAATTGCTCCCCACCAGGTGACCCATAGCCTGTCCCCGAAAAGCGATTCCCGCCCCCCGGCCAACCCCAGTTTATATACTGAGCATGACGTCATACGGTATGGAATAGCCCTGTGGCCAGCCTGGGCCAGCTGTCCTGGCCGTGCCCCCTCCCAGCTCCTTGTGCGCCTCCCCGCTGGCAGGGTGTGGGGAGCTGAAAAGTCCTTGGCCGAGTACAAGCAACTTGTTGTGTACTTGGCAACAACTGAAACATTCAGTGTGTTATCGGCGTTACTCTCATACCAAATCCAAAACACAGCGCTGTACCAGCCATCAGGAAGAAAATTAACTCCATCTCAGCTGAAACCATCATATCCTGGTGTAAAGGAAAGGATATGATTTCCCTGGTCTAATGGGGCAAAGTGTCTGATACAGATCCAAACTCACTTAAATTTCCTGCCAGTCACTTTTGAGAAATAGGGCTGCCAGCACCCGGGGCTCTCATCTTGGAGTAGGGACCTCTGTAAGCTGCCTGGTTTTTCAGAAACACTGAAGCTTAGGGCATGCTATAAACCCACGACAGCGGTGTTCAGGCATATCCACGACGTTCACTCAGCTGTTAGTCTAATAGGTGGAAATGGACTAAAGTGTATGTTGCCCATAACATATAGGATGAACCGCCAAACAGAAAATGTAGCCTTTCATTTGTTTCTAAAGTGAATGTGTGCAGAAAGCAACCTGCTCAGGATTAGTTTCGGATGATGGTTTTAGAACTTTGAACCTGCAGAGCTGGGAATTGCAACAAATATCATGAAGAAGCATCGGTGTCGCTTGCTAAAGACGTCGCTTTTGACAACCAGCTGGAATTTTGCTGGGCCAGGGTCACCTGCCCCTCTCTCCCAGTGGCACCATGTTCTGCGTCACACAAGGGACCAACTCTATCTCCAAGCAATCCTTCCTGATGTTACCCTGCCCCCAGCTGCCTTTCACAAAGCTCCGTTAGGTAGTTAAGTAGCTCTGTATTGCCACCGAGCTGCACAAAACAGAGCACCAAAACGCCAGGTCCTACACGCAGCTCTGTCTGCAGCGTGGCCCATCAGACAAGAGACATGCAGGTCACTGGTCTTGTTTTATGGGTGTCCACGACATTGCACAGAGGGCATGCATGAGAGGGGAAGAGAAGGCTTTTAATATCCCTCCTTATCATTCAGAAATACACCAAGCCCTTCAAAATCTATCAGACTTTCCTGTCAGCAAGGTTATTTGTATAATTTCACTACCATATACATTTGTGAAATAGTTTGGGGAAAGTAACAGAGAGTTTCACAGGATGACTGTTTTCATAGCTTAGAGGATCACAGAATGGTTGGCGCTGGAAGGCACCTCTGGATCAGCCAGCCCCACCCCTGCTCAAGCAGGGACACCGCAAGCAGGTTTTCCAGGACCACATCAGTCAGGTTTTGAGTATCTCCACGGATGAAAACTTCAAAACCTCTCTGCCCAACCTGTTCCAGTGCTTGGTCACCCTCACAGTAAAAACACGTTTTCTTGTGTTCAGCTGGTGTTTCATGGTTTTTAATTTGTGCCCACTGCCCCTTGTCCTGTCAGTGGGCACCACTGAGCAGAGCCTGGCTCCCTCTTCTTCATTCCCTCCCATCAGGCGTTTGTAGAGATGGACTAGGTCCCCCTGAGCCTTCTCTTCTCCAGGCTGAACAGTCCCAGCTCTCTCAGCTCTCCTCACAGGAGAGATGCTCCAGTCCTTTAATAATCTTCTTGGCCCTTTGCTGGACTTGTCCATGTCTCTCTTATACTGGGGAGCTCAAAGCTGGACCCAGCACTCCAGGTGTGTCACACCAGGGCTGAGTAGAATCCTCTTGATTGCCGTCTCTAAAAATACTGAGAGAAAAGAGAGCGGCAATGAGACTTTCACCCTTTGTTCAGATCCAGTCTCTGTGTTGAGAGTAGCCAAGCTGGTGTTGGTTGATGGTTGGGGATTCTTGCAATGAGTGATTAATTCAGACTGCTCTCTACTGGAAAAGGGTTTGTATCACCAAAATCACTGTCCCAAGCGCTACCTTTTGCAGAGTCTTAGCTAGAAGGCCAGAGAACAGGTTTCAAAAAAACAGGCAATCCTCTCCACCTTGACGTCGGAAGTAAAATGTTTTGGCAGAAGAGAAGGCCTCCGAAGAGCCTACTGCTTGGGTCAATACCCACGGCATGTCACACCTCCACACAACTTTGTGAGCTTTCTGTAGCTCTTCTAGGAGAAGAAGGAATGGCTTGGGTGATGACAGAGGCGCCTTCGGCTGCTGGGGAAACAGGCCATTTTCCAACACAGCACGTCACAGTGTTAGGACTTGGTGCGCAGTTCCCAGTGAGCTGCCCAGCGTGTAAGTACTCACGAGTGCCACGGTGAAAAATCGCAGCACAATTTGCCGTACTATTGTTTCAGTCTCGCTCAAAAAAGATCCCGGGTGATCCGGCTCAAATGCATTTCTCGCCGCAAATAAGCAACATTACTTCATGATGCGAGGAGGAGAAACGTCAGAGAGGGTCCACGCAAAACTTCTCGCAAATATACGAAATGGCGTCCCGCCGCCGGCGTGACGTGGAGCTGTGC
>NW_010549218.1:0-29157 GCF_000687285.1 Phaethon lepturus | reverse complement strand
CAGCCTACAAGTTTTTGAATGTGACCGAGTCAGTCATGAGAGACAATGCAATCTGTATGCTGGTGTTTGTGTACTTTTATCTTTTGGTAACTCAGCGGCAGCTTAAGCCTGTTGCATTTATTTTAGGAGAAGTGTATGCATATGGACAATTAGCTCAGAGTATTTGAACAGCTAGGTTATTGTCTGCATGACTTATTTGACCTCAGGCTTTGTTTAATTTGCCATGAGAAGGCTAAAAACAATTTCCAAGAATCACCTGGATATTTTCTTCCTTCAGCAGCTTTCTCAGATCCTGAAAGACTTCCAGGCTCTGTGGAAGGTGGCTGATGGGAAGTGAATCAAGAATATGAATCAGCATGTCTCCACCCTTATATCCAAAATGCTGTTGCTAGGATATTCTTCTTTGTTTGCTACTCTTATCACATCATCACCTTTTTGAAATTCACTCTCTGTCATCCTTTCTTTAATTACATTCAAATTCAAGCTGCTTGTGTTTCTCTGCAAGACCTTGACATAATCTTATTCTACCTTTGCATCTGCTCTTGCGTTTTGCTTCCTTGGCTTCTCCTGAATCTTTCTGAGTTCCAGTTTTCCCTGTTTTGCTTCCTTTTTGTCCTGGATTGTCATCTACTCCATGTGTGTGTTTTGCTAATGCTATTTTGTAGCCATGAATATGCTTTTGTTTCCCTCTCCACAGGATGTATTTGTTTTGTTGTTTAAAAAAGATGTTTATTTTTGTCATCTTTTTTACTCTCTTACCACCATGATGCTGCTATTACAGTCCATTCTGAAAATCAGCAGTTAAAACCAGAAGTGTCTTCTCAATTCACAAAGGTGAAGTCTTAATAAAGTTTGATCTGGATCACCTGTTCAACTGACATTTTAATGTTGTTAGCTTATTTTTGAAGTGACAATGCTAACAAAAAGATTAAGATGTTTAGTTTGTGATTAATTATTCTTTATATTGGAACAGAAAGGATTTTGGTTAAAAGGGTTAGTAAGGTGAGAAGTCCATAAGTTACTCAGAGAAATTTAGTTTTTCTAGGTTTTTATTTTCTTCCTTCTAAGGAATAAGAAGGAAGTGAAAGGGAAAAGAAATGGTTGCTCACTCATTAGCTTATGTTCTTCTAATGACAGATGCCAGAGTAATACTAAAGAATGAATTCTTATAGCTTGGAGGAACTTGCAGAAGATGTTTTCTAAGATGGTGGTTGTTCTTCAGCTTGCCTGCCTTATATGAGCTGTGTAGCTCAAATATCTTGAGTTTCTGAGTTTGGTTATTTCAGCTAGGTTGAGGAAGAACATCTGGGGTATTTTTGTTTGGAGATATAACTTGTTCTTGTTTTCTTAAAGTGTAGCAGATGATTTAAAATGCCTCACAGAACTTTTGTGTTTCTTTGAAATGCTTATAAGGAAGTATTACAGAAGTACTTCATCCAAAGTCATGAAACACATTTTTATGTTTAATGTATTAGATGGCTAATTACATCAGACATTTATGAAAATGACACTAGCTCTCATTTTAAGACAGTTGGATCAAATACAGAATTAAAAAAATGTTTTGTAAGCACTTCAGTGAATAATTCTTTGGAAAATCCCCCAAGACTACTGCTGATAGAAAAAAAAAAAAACCACCACAGTATAGGTAATAAGAAGAAGATATATTCTATTTTGCTTTTTTAACTCTTAGGGATGCAAAAAACCCAAAGAATCAGACGTGGGGGAAATGTTAGTTGTGTTGTTTAAGGCTATAAAAGTTAATTAAGTAAACCAGATCTCCTGGCATCTTGTGTGAGAGCAAGGCTGAAAGATTCTGTCCTTATTTTGAGTGATCTTGGCTACTGTCATTTGGCAGATAAATGAAAATCCAGCCCCTGTTTTCATTTCTGAAGATCAGTACAAATCCTTTTCCTTTGCTTCTTCATGTTTTTCCTTTCCTGTTATGGAGCAACAGAAGCTTTTTCTTTTTTGATTTTTTTAAACATTTTTCTGTTTCCCACTGGGAAGAGGTGGTGGCATCAAGAGGCTGGAGCCCATGTTAGTAATAAAAGTTCGGGTTGTGTCCTGAGATTGTGGGTAGCCCAGGCCAGATATACTTCTCACACTTTTGCAGGCTTTAATCCTTTACAAAGCATTAGATAGGAGGTTTTCTCCCCACAACAACTGGAAGCTGTTTCAGGTACTGTTTTGAGGCGCTCCATAGACTTGGGAGTGTATAACTCTGAATACACTTGAATGGTATTTTCAGCTTTATTTTAGCTCTAATGCGCGCCCATACATGCTCTCTCAACTGATTTCTGATTGCAGAGTGAGGAAGGGACCTCGGGATCTTCTTTAAAAGCCTGATCTCTTCTTGTTTATTATGGAGCTTGAAATAGGCAATAATGAGTCATCTGATGTGCAGGTAAAAGGCGGTGTATAGCAGCGAGCTTTATATGTTTCTCAAGTCCAAATTTCCTTCTGAAAAATATGTCAGAAGTATTTGAAGCTTTCTAGTTCCACTGGTGAAGTGAATGCTGCTTAAAAGGTCCATTTTCTTGAAGTAAGTAAGAAACATGATGGCAGGAACTCTTACATGCCTAACTGAAGATGCTCAGAAATCCTTTGGAAAACTGCAGTTAGTTTATTGTTAGCTAGAGAATTCAAGAGTATTCAAGAGTATTAGCAGAGTATTCAAGGAAGGAAGTCTGGCTAGTGCTGAAAGAGCTGGCCACCTCCCCTCTGTTCTCAGCCATGTGCTCCCACAGGTGGCCCAGTGCTGGCATCAGGGGTTGTTTGACCCTGGTAAGGAAATAAACCATGAGAAAACAAATTCGGTTTGTTTTTAAAACGTCATTTTACTGTTGGTGTAGCTCCTTGACTGAACTTGTAGGGAACTGCATTTGTTTTATTCAGAGAGGGGTAGAGGTTGGACAGGGCTCTGAGCAACCTGATCTAGTTGAAGATGTCCCTCCTCATTGCAGGGGAGTTGAACTAGATGACCTTAAAAGGTCCCTTCCAACCCAAAGATTCTATGATTCTATGATCTTTTGGCTATGTGTCAGAAGGATGGATGGTCCACTGCAGCCATGAAAAGGGCAGAGGGAATAGGCTCTTACTACTTAGTGACAGTGACTGCTTAAGAAACTAGAGAGTTTTCTGCTATGATCTTGCATTAAAAATTCTGAATTCTTCCTGTGGTAGCCTGTATTACAACAAATCTCATTGTCTATTTAGTGATATGTCTTTATTTTTTTTGCTGTTAAGCTCCCTAAGAGCATCCTATAGAAAGATATTTTAATTAATCCTTAATTGTTTTTTTTTATTGGCCAATAATCAAGATACTGTGATAAATGGAGTTTGTTCATAAATGTGTCCCCTATGTTTCTGATTTTCTCAATAACTTGTATATGATATATTAAAAGTTAATACCTGCTGTCTTCCAGAGGTGTTTCTTTCAAGGGTGTTGGAATATCTGTGTAATAATCTTGAATTATGAAAAAAATTTATCAATTGAAGTTTTCTGGTGTATATAATAAGTATGTCTTGATGCCTCTTGATTTGTGCTGTTTCATATACATTTATATATACGACCTATATATATATCTGTAGTTCTGAACACAGAACTTTGAACACCAGGTGCAGGAACCTGTAAAAACAGAAGCGGTTCTTAATAATCTGGAGTAGTGGATATCCCATGTAGTAGGGTTATATGACTAATTAAGCTACTAATCAGCATCTGGGGGTGTAGACAGACACTAAAATCATCTTGAGTCTAGCAGAATATTTAATTTGGGCTTTGTGTCTTCTGAAATTCTATATATATTGCTCAGAGCCCAGTGAGGCTTTGGGCAATATCTGTTTTCTCCATGTCATAGGTGCATATGCACTACTTATTTGTAGTTTATATGGATATTTGATATGTAGAATATTTGAAAAAAGTCCATAAAAAATGAAGAGTTGACTGTTTTACATGACTTTGACAACTCCAATAATTGTGTATTTATGGTTTTGCATTTTAGGAAATAAAATAATGCTAAAGAAGCAACCATTTCCTTGAAGTTCAGGTTTTCAGGCTAACTGCCATTATGGGTAAGTCTTGTGTGTAACGTATATAAAATTTTGATTCAGAGACTTTTCATTTCTGTTGAAGACCAAAGATATTCATATAATACCATTTCTAGGAAGTGTGTTCTTTGGCTGTGTAATTTGATGTAACGTCTACATGAAAGGCAGTGTTCAGCTGGTTTGCTAGTATTCAAAATACTTCTATTTTCTTCTGTTGAAATATAGTGCTTTTCCCTCACTATGTGGTAACTTCAAAATTCAAGGATGGGAAACTGAGATTCATGGTATTAGGGTACTGAGCAATATCTGCTGTGCTCAGAGTGATAATGGCTATGGCGGAAAAAAATGACAAAATGTTAAAGAATTTTATCATATTGTCTTGTGTCGTTGCAGTGAAAAGCCAGGACTGTGTAGATGCTCTAGCTGTGTTTTTCTAAATATGTAGCACATTTGTAATACTTTAAATTTGATGTCAATTTTTCAAGTTGTACATGCTTTTTAATGAGTTGACCATGTCAATCTTGTCAGCACTTACTGATACTTGCTCTCAAAAAACCTCAGCCCAAAACAAACAAAAAAAATCAACAACCACACAAACAATTGTTTTTAATAACTTTTGTTTATTGTGTATTGTTATGGTAGTTTTTTCCCAACCTCATGCTTATAATAAAGTAATTCAATCTAGGAATACAGTCCTGTTTAGACTTGTGATAGTCTTCAGTGTTTTGTGTGAGACATGACTATTGAATCATATTGGATATTCAGTAAACTAGATTCTTTGCGACAATGCTTTGGTTTCCTTTGTATGAAATATGCTTCCTTAGTGAATGTTGGGAATTAAACCTCCTCCAACCAGCTGCTAAAAGAACAATTTAGTGTTTTTCTTATTGAGCACTAGAATAGGCTACAACACAATGAAATATTTTAACCTTTTTAATTGTGGCAAGTTTTGAAGTGTGTTTTAGTATGAGAAAGGAATGACTGTAAGCTGCAAGAATACCTTCACTTCTGCCATTAAATATTGCTAGTAGAACTTGCTATTATAGATTTGCATATCTTAATAGAGCTATGAATAATGACAGCATGCGTGGCAAAGTTACTAATTTTCAGACCAGCTTTCTGATCTGTTAGTAATCTATTAAATTAGAACACCGAAATCACACAATTTCCTGATTTGCTGGTTATATTTTAATAGAGTGGAAGGAATTCTCATCATTGCTGAAGACCTGGAACGATTATTTGCTGACTTCAATGCTAAGTTCTTCTCAGGTCCATGTTTGAGAAATACCATTCTTTGTAAATCACAGCACTTAGCTATGAATTATTCCACAAGCATATCATTGTGAAGTAGTGTGAAGGCATACAATCGACACCTTTGTAGATAAATTTTGTTACCTAGTGTTCTAGATACATGTTGAGTATAGTACTGTTGCTGTGGCAAGGAATTAATAGAAAATACTAGTGACAAATAAATTTCCCTTAGTGATGGATGCGCAGGCTTTTGAGCTTTTAAGTGCTTTTCTGTCTTAAGGAGCATTGCAGTTCCAAGGCAAACCTTGTCTAGCATGGCCTCAGGCCATCACAGCAGCAGCACATCATCAGGATTTAGGATTTTGTGTGAACTTGAATTATAAGCTGTGTAGCACTCTTGCCCCTAAATTGTCCCCTGGGTTCATTGCTTCTGTATCTCCTTGTGAATTACTCCTGTAAGCTCTAAAAAACCCCTACATTTGCAGTCCTGGAAAAGTTCTGTTGTGTTTTGTTTTTTAATTAGTCTATGGACCGTCAGCAGGTGCTCGGACAGTGGAGGTGTTGCCCTAGGAGCTTGTGGGTGCTTCCTATGTGCATGACCGTACCTGTTTAGGACAGAGGAAAAATGATTCAAAAGTACTTGCTTTATTTTATGAATTGGCAGGGTGGAGTATGATTTCTACTTAATATCTCATCCACGGACATGATTTGAAACAAAGTACATAATTATTTTCTTCTTCACCCTTGTCTTATTAACACAGTCTGCAGTTCGGTAGAGTTGTCAATCTCTGTTATGACTTCAGTTTTTTAAACCTTCCGTTTAAGTGTGTTTACTGATTAAAGATGTTAATTTCCTTAAGCACTGTTAATGATAAATAAAAATGTTTGCAGTGTGGCAGTTCTTTTTTTTAATTTGGTAATTATGTGTTGAAGTGTAATATGGACTCTTAGATTTTAGAATAATGCCTGCCTAATTGTGAAATGAGACAGTAATGCACTTCAAATGTAACAGTCATTTACACTTCTCTTATCTGGTCTTTTTCTCTGAGCAGATGAGCAGCAAGCTTTGAATTCTATCATGCAGGATTTGGCTGTGCTTCATAAGGCCAGCCGTCCTGTATTGCCCCAGCAAGAAACAGGAAAACCAAAGTCATCTTCGCCTAAAAAACAGGTAATCTTTAATATCCTTAGTAACCTATTGAACACTGAATATCCTGCTGTGACTTCTATAATTATTTTTCTTGCCAGACCAGTGAGCATACCAGAATGAGCTATTAGTCTCCCAGATGTGCTGCCATTTTCTTTGTTCACGTTCTTAAATTAGCAGCTGAATGAAACGGTGGCATTTCAGATCACATCATAGTGTATGCTTAAATGACTCTGATCCTGGTCAATTGAAGATCATAGGGGTGTTTGACACTGTATGTAGATTTTTTTTTTTTTTTTGTACTAGACTAATATGTCAAGGTGTGATAGCATCTCTTATTTGGAATGCTACTTTAGAATGAATTTTATAGGTGTACTAGATTGCTCAGTTGTCAGCTATGTCACGCTAAAGAATGTCAGTACAGCAGCAGAAATGTACTTAAGCTCCTTTACTGCATCTTTGGCCTCAATTTTTTTGTTTGTTCATATGCTGGAGATGTGAGTTCTTTTCACCTCTATTTTTCTTCTGCAGATACTGAACACAGATGGAAAAGTAGTAAATGAAAAGTAAATGAAAACTTTACTTGATAGGTTTGGACTACTATATGGAGAGATTAGGAGAGGAGAGGATGTGGATTTTTTACCCAAATTGTAATAGCCCTATTGAATTAACTATATGTTTATTTGATTGAATCCTTAATTGACAGTCCAGTATTTCGTGAAACTTCATTTTGTGCACTCTTTGTTTTAACCTCTTAAAGATCAAAGTATTTGAATATATGTGGCTCTTAAACTGTCAAAAACTGATGATTACATCTTTTCCGTTCTTTAAAAGCTGTCAGACTTCAGTATGTATAACACAGCGGTGCTTTGCTAGTGTCATATAACTCACTGAGCTGTGACTTTAGACATTGAAGTAATGTGCATACATGATGCAAAATTATTTGAATATAATAAATGTTTAGAAAGTTAGAAGAAAAATAGTTGAACCACTTCTGAGTTTGTGTGGTAGTGGTGAGGGGGAAATATATGTTTGTCATTCTGTTTAAATTTGTGAATTTTGAAAGTAATCACTTATGAATCGAGTAGTTCTTTTGAAAGATATAACATTGTTATTTGGATATAATCTCTGTGGTTGAATGCAGTTATTTTTTTCCCTGCAATAGTTGCTAATACAATTTTGATTCTTAAAATTATGATTTTGCAAAACAATTTAATTTCCATGTAACTGAAGGTATTTGCAGGTATCTTTTGTTATTGGGAAATTGACTGCATGAATGCTGGCTTATTTACATGTGTGGGTTTCTATGGTAATGCTTATGAAACAAGCATGGAATGCTCAGCTCCAAAGTGTACATAAAAACCTGTTCTGGTAGCTAAGTCTATCTGCCTGTTCATGATAGAGAATTCTTTGGTAATCAGTTCCATGCTGAATTGGAAATCATGAATCTATTATAATGTTAAAATATATTGTTAGAAAATAATGTGTTTACTTACAGAAGCATTTTTTGTATTGCATAATAATTTTTTTGGTATTTTTTACACACTTCAAGCCTCTATCAGATATCTCAGCAGAAGCAGTTTGTTAAAATGTTTGGAGTATCAGAAAGGACAGAAAATAAATATGGAATGCCTAAGGATTTTACTTCTGGTATAGGATTATTGAATGGGGTTTCACGGCCTTCATTAAAGGAGATAGTAACAAACTAATAGTGGTTCCTTCATCTCTTTTCTAACAGAATGATGTTAGAGTCAAATTTGAACATCGAGGTGAAAAAAGGTAAGGTGGGAACACAGGAAACAGTCTTGTTGTTTAATTATTTACATAATTTTGCTGGAATCCTATCATAAAGTTTCAAATAAACTGTTCAAAGTGTTTCAGATTATCTGAGTGTATTTGGTTTGAGCTTAACTGTAATTTTGATGTGTAAACAATTTAAAAAGAATTAATCTGTTTGAAATGTGGGCTCTAAGTATACATAAATGCAGAAGTATCTTACTGTAGCTATGTCCCATGTAATAGCCTTCACTTGTTTACCCTTCACATGGATGTTTGCAGCCTAGAACAATTACTTAGGTAATTAGCATAGATTTTAAATGTGAGTAGACCAGCAAATAATTTTTTTGCTGCATCATGTGCATCATAAATGCACGATAATATATTGTTACTGTAAGACCCAGAGGAAAAAGCCTAGATCTTAAAGCTCAATATTGGATTGTACTTTGGAGGAACCAATCTGAGAACTGTAATAGCAAAATGTGTTAGAATTTAAATTAGATGATTTCATTGACAATTTTGAATAATCAGTTAAAATTTATTTTCATTTTGTGTATGAGAGGTGAATGATGTACATGCTTAGAGTGTACGGACATACATCTCTGTGTATCTCTGCTCTGATGACTGCTCAGGAGCTTTTACAGAAGTCGATCTACAATTCTATGCAGAACTGGTTTGTGGACAACTCGTTTTGTCTGTTTGTCTCTTTCTGAAAGCATAAACCTTCATGTGCCTAGAGAAATGGTTATAGAGTATGATCTTTGAAAATACTCAGTGAAAAAGGACATAATATCCTGGTCACATTATTTGTCAATAGAAGTGGTAAATTCCTGAAGTAAAGATTGTTTCAGAATGAAACTTATGTTACTTCTTGGCAGTCCTTTCTGTGATGTGCAATAGATCAGGGTGTATCCATGCTGATTACAGTATGTGCCCTCTTTTTACAGGGGGTAGTAAAATAGCAGTAAGTTCACTAGATACTAACATTCTTCAGCTTTCTATCACTTTTCTGAACATCACGTGTAACAGCGCATTGGTGATGGTTGAGTGCTGCAAGTAATTTGGAGGAAAAAAGTCTTTTCAAAAGCTTTGAAAATTGAGGACTCTTCTACCTAGCAATTTCTAGTGAAATAAGCAGATACAAGAATTTGAAATAGAGAACTGTTTACTCGTTGCAAGTGCATTTTTGTGGTTTATCTTAATTCACTTTCATAGTGGACTAAGTTAAACAATTCAGTATGAATACAAGTGTAAAGTAAGTGTGTGGACAGATACCTTTCCCAAGCTTTTATGCTGATGGGCCTAGCTCTGTTTTGGACTGTCCCAAGTAACTTCAGCCTGCTTGCCCAGGGGTAGTGGGCAGCCCAGGCTCATTACTTAGCATGAGTTATAATACTTTTGTTGCCTGAGCATATGTAGATCTAAAGATAAAATAATGAAATGATGCAAGAAAAATAAGTTATGCAATGGCTTTCTCACTAGTTTTTAAAAAGGGAAGTGGAAAAGAGAAGTGATTCCAGAGTTTCTTTTGGTAGTGAATGTGGCACTCTGTACCAAGGAGCGTGCGCCGTGATGGGCAGAGTTCCAGGCTTGCCGAACAAATTGTTAAGTACAGTGAGAAATGGTGATGTGTGTTTATTTTAAGATTTTATTTTTTCAAAATCATTTTTAATTGGAAGTGGCCTGGCTTCTAGCCTCATTTCAGTGACAAATATTGTTCTGTAACCAGCGTCTGGAATTGAGACACTGGTAAAAGGGACGGTTACCCTTTGCTAATTTTTCTGCCTCACAAAATTTGAGTGCTGTTTCTGTTTTGAATGTGAATTGAATGTACCTCACTAGCTTAGTCACTTCTAAAAACTTATTTTTTTGTTTAATGGTGTTTTGTCTCAAATAGTACAGTAGTTTTCTACAGTAAAAGGTCAGTTACAGGCATTTTGGGCTATTTGGTTTGACAAGACATTCAGCTGTAGGTCAACAACTCAGATTTCCCTTTAACTGCGCCATTCTTACAGGAACACATTTGAAGCACCGTTAGTAATGGACTGAACAGTTTGAGTGTGTAATTTATTATGGTAAAGATGATGACATTTAGTTACCTTCCTCAAATAAGTTAGTCTTCTGGATTTCCAGAAAATGCAGACTGTAGGAATAATTTTTCTCTGATGCTTATGCTTGTCAGCCTCTGGTACTCCATTGTTTTAGTTTTCTGAAGTAGAAAATTTTAGAATTTTCTAAGAATTTGCCCCTGGAATGGAGGCATGCAAAGCATTAGGTTAAGAAAGAAGCCATATGCAAGCGAGTAAAATAGTCATAATAAGATCTAATTTTATGTGTGATTATCCCTTATAACTTTTTCGCTGCTTTTCTCTCTTTTTCAATGACTCAAAATATGGAGGACAGTGAATAAAGCATAGCCTCTTATGGTCTTTTTAGTAATAAATTCACTTCTAAGAGTATTCTTAAGTAATTAGTTGCCAGATTTTCATAATTATTTTTCATAAGTAATGGACAAAAATTCTTTATAACTTAAATTGCATTTCAGGATCCTGCAATTACCAAGGCCTGTTAAACTTGAAGATCTTGCAGCTAAAGCTAAAGTTGCTTTTGGACAGACTATGGACTTACATTACAGCAATAATGAGGTAATATTCTGTGTCTTCTAAATTCTCAGTGACTTGTACATTGAATATTTTAAGGCTGAAATTTGCTCTTATAAACAGTGAGAACCACTCTTGTGACAAAACTTATTCCTGTGACAAAATCACAGATTCCTAATGTGTGTGTTCTCAAATATGTAAGGGTTGTCTAAATCAGGAAAGGCAGGAGATGCATGAAATGTTTTATGAGGAAAGTCATATCTTAATCATGTCTCAGACTTGACTGGGAATGCATAAATTGCCTTCCTGCTCTGCCACAGTCTTCTTGCATGACTTTGGGAAAGCTTTTACCTATTTGAGCTTTGTCATGTTTGTAAATTTGAAATAACATTTATCCTTTCTTGTACGCTTTTTTCTTTAAGGATGGATCTTGTTAGATAATCGCTAAAATGTTTAGACTGGAGAACTAGGCTTAACTGTTGCTCCTCTTCAAGTGGTTAGTTCACAAAGATTTCTTGGGAACAGTGCTAGCGACATCAAGCCGCTTATGCCTAATGAAGATGACTTCCAGCTTTCCTTTGAAGTAGAGATGGAATTATTAATAGGAAATATATTTACAGATGCAGGATCCGTTCTTAGGAGTTACTTTGGGTTTTTGCCTTGAGTCAGCAAAGTACATGGAGGATTATTCATGTGCTTGGTTATGCACAACATAATTGCTGTATCTAATCTGCATCTTTGCAGAAGAAAATTCCTGTAATTGCTGTTTGTTGGTTACTCAGTACCTTTCCAGGCACTTCTGTGAAACTGGTCCTCAAAATGAAGATTTCTTACAGAAGGCTTTTGGAGATTAGGAAGGTCAGAAAAAATGGCCATTCATGGTGCTTTAGCCTTAGCTCCTTTCTCTGATAGATTTTTATGCATCTGAGCAGGTTTTCTGCTTGTCATCTTCTGCAGAAGTTGGCAAATCATCCCATCAGCTTTCAGAAATGTGATGGTAATAACCCGTCATTACCATTAAAACTGCAACTTAATTTTAAGTGTGCTCATTTGTTATCAAGACCTTCATCTCTCATTTTCTTTTTTTTTTTGTAGAAAAGTGCTGTATTTCAACTGACGTTGTATTTGAGCCTCACTGACTGAGGCTGTTTACAAGTAGAAAAGATTTTTAAAAATTTGTATTGCACTGTTCCTTTGTTACAAGCAGAAGTTGTAATTTACAACTGAAACCTAAGCCCAATTTTAATCATTATAGAACTCAGATCTCAAGTATACTTTAATGGCATATAATTTTCTATTCTAAAGATATATGTGCCAATTTAATTCTAATTAATTAGAATTAAGTAGATTCTAGTGAGGACTACAGTTGTTCCATGTGGATCACATCATGCCTGATAACTTCCTTAACAAATTCTGGTATTCGATGGAGAAGTTCTGTTATTCGATGGAGAAGTTCTGTTAGTGGTATAAATTCAAGTAAATATAGTTGTAATATTGTGAGATAGAAAAATGTGCTTTATGCTCTATAAAATAGGAGTTATTTTTATTTACCTAGACTTGCATTAGTTTAGGGGGTAGCAAATACATTGACACTGTTGCACATGTTTCTCTGAAACTTGTAGGATATTAAGCTGTACATATGTAAAATGGTTGCTCCTTCATTGTGAAGACTTGTTCCGCCATGCTGTACCTATTGAAGGCATCTGAAGGAAGAGTTAAGGTTGAACTTCAGACGTTTTGGTGGTAACTTAAGGCATCATTTAATAAAATTTATTTTCAAGTTATTTGGAAGGAAAGGAAAGATAGCATCAGTTTATTTGTTTCTCTGCACTTGACTTCCTCATTTGTTCCTCATGTCCTGTTTAAGATATCTTTTTTTTTTTTTTCTTCCCATTTTTGTAGCTTGTAATTCCATTAACCACACAGGATGACCTGGACAAAGCTGTTGAACTGCTTGACCGTAGTGTTCATATGAAAAGTCTCAAGATATTACTTGTAATACATGGAAATACACAGGTATGAGTTGACATGCTAAGTGTCTTTTTCCTCAGTTTTTATATTGAAATATAATTTGTATTGCTTCTTAAGGATGACATTTTCCCAACTGATTGCTTCTTCAGTTCATTTTTAGCATGTATTAGCGTTTTGTATTGACTCAGTTTTAACTTTTCCCTGGATCCTGTTCCTCCCTCTTTGCTTGCCTCCCGTATAGTCCTAGAAAAGTGTTCCTTAACAGGATGATGATGTGATGCAAATTTGAGAAGCTCATATAATTTTAAGTAAATGTAGTTATTTGAAACTGTTCTTTAAGTCATATGCTGGTGACACTCCTTTGTAGCAAGTTAAATGTTTGTTGTAGCAAACAGTAGTGGTGGCCTATAGACTAAATAGTGAGTTATTTTGGTATTATTTATCACATCACAGCCCTGATGTTGGTAGGATTTGTACACTAGTACATATTGAAAATTATTTTTAAATATTGAGAATGAGCTACTAAAATAGATTAATTTTGACATAAATTGACCAGCTGCTTTTTGACTATGATTCAAAAATGGAATGTGTTGCACAAAGCCTTTAAAAATTTGCACAGTATTTTCATTGTCAGGAGTATAAACTAATAATTGCAGTTTGTAATATATACGCATTTTCAGTCACCCAGTGTAAATAACGTGGAACCCTTGCCCTCACTGGAAGATTTAGATAACACAGTATTTGGTGTGACAGACAGAAAAAGGCGGCTGTCTGTAATAGGTAAGATACATATTTCAGTAGTTTTAATTGTAAAACCTTTTTTTCTTCATGAAGATCTTGCTCTCAACACAGACTGTTTGAATTTCTCTTACTCATTAATGACTCATCATACTACAGAGTTTGCACTTGAGGGAGTGGATTTTGAATTTTATGTCAAAGGTGGTTTAAATATATAGTATAGAAAAGGAACCAAAAAAAAAAAACCCACAAGTAAACAAATCTATGTAGAATTATTTGAGGTAATTGATGAGTATCCTAAACGGTTGATGTTAGTGCTCCCCTTTTTTCCAGATACAGGAATGAATTACTGAAAAATCTGTTTGTTTATGTGGCAGTGCATTTCCTTGCTCAATTTAGGACTCCCATTTTTTTTATCTTAATGTGTGAACATTTATTTAAGATACTTATTTTGTCATTGATATAACCTTTTTGCCTAAAAAGTTGATGTGATGTTAACTTCCAAATTTAGTTAAGCTAGAGAGTTTAGTGAATAATTTTTCTGGCAATTAATTTATTATGCATTTATCATGAATAGAGGTATTCGTGTTTTTGCAGATGCAATATTCTACAAAATAAAACTGAAATTCTCAAGAGCAGAAAGGATTGGTTGACATGGGTGGAAGGGTTTGGATTTTTGTTTTGTTTCAAAGAAGAAATTTACCCAGCAAGATGTCGGGCAAATTATGTATTTGTTCCTATATTATGAAAATGCTTTTTAATGCCATTGAGGCAACCCTGCCTTGAATTTTTCATAATTTCTGGATTACAGATTTTAAATGCTATACTTAAATCTTGTATTGCATAGGCATTTGGGAAATTTCTAAAGCAGGAAGTGAATCCAGGCAGGCTCAGTGCCTATGAAGCATTTGAATAAAGACCCTGGATTGTGGGTTAGTGAAGTGACTCTGACTAGCCGCCTTCTTTCAAAAGGTTCTAATACTCGTGATAGGAGTTCGCCTCCTCCAGGATACATTCCAGATGAGCTGCATCAGGTGGCCCGAAATGGGTCCTTCACCAGTATCAACAGTGAGGGTGAATTCATTCCAGAAAGTATGGATCAGGTATGTTTGTGTTTTATTAAAATTGAAGTTTTTGTTGGATTGATTTTTGAAATACTGCTGTTCAAGAAGAATATGGAATTGTTAGAAAGAACAGCTAAAAATTATGACAACCCTAGATAATGTGATCCATGAGAGAAAGTTAAAATAATTGTGGTTGTTTAGTCTTGTAGAACCTGTTTTTTCTCTGTAAGTCTCTTCAATTATTTAAATATGTTGCTACAGGGAGAAAGACAATATTCTTAATTACTATGATAGTTGAGTGAGGCAGTCCTAGATATAAATTACAGCAAGAGATGCCTACATTATAAAGCACAAAAACCTTCATTTTAATGAGAAGGATATGTAAGCAAGACCAGTTTTACTACTTTCCCAGGTAATCAAAGCAGGTTTTAAAGAAAAGTTTGGATCTTTAAGAATTATTTGGACTCAGTTGATATTCTGTTGGGGTAGAGGCAAGGGGGTGGCGATGGGCCTGGTACAAACTTTCCAGTCATGTTGGCAGAGGAGGGGCATGGTATCACAAAGGTATGCTATTTTGTTCTCCTTATTCACCTGCATTACTGATGTGGGATATCAGCACACTTAGCATGAATATAAGTCCTGCTCTCTGAATATGAAAATTGCCCTTAAAAACAGCAGGAAAAGATGGAGGAATGTCATGGCTCACAGAATTGGCAATGGAGGAAGAGATATTTTAAGGAGGGGAAAAAAAAATAATGCTGCATACCCAAATCACTTCAAGTTCTCGTTGACATTGGCACTGCATTCACAAATGGCAAGAGGCAATGGTTTTTATGAGCTGACTAAATGAGAGACAGATGATAGAATAAAAATAGAGGCAAAGAGATTGTGCAATTTGTTGCACAATTTTAATGACTGAGCTTGGAATAGCGACTGAATCTCCTAATTTCCAGACCAGGGTGCTATTCATTATCATAGCCATGTGGTCAGATCCAGCCCAGGCCTGCATTCATTCAGTGAAATGATTACTGTTGGCCTGGGCAAAGTCGGTTTTGGTCACTGGCTGGTCAGACAGATGATCTCTGAGGCACAGGATGTCTTTGCATTCCAGAGTATTCAAGAAACATGTAACCTGTCATGTACGCGTTGCTGGGTAAACTGTCAGCAGGGTTTAAATACAGGAATTTTACTTTCGTAGGAAGCCAGGTTAGTGCAGCCTAAGCAGCCTTGAGAGCTGGATTGGGGTGTCAAGAACTCACAACCTCTGTTGGCTCCATTCCCCCTAATTTGCCACATCACCTTGGCAAGTGTTGACCATGCTGCCTACATCTGTCACAGCCTGCCCCACAAAGACAAGAAGGGAATTTAGGAGTTGGGGGGCTTTGCTCTGCTCTCCCGTTGATCTGCCTGAGCACAGCTATTCACACACTGACAGCAGAGCCCACACGTTCTCTACAGCAGAGATGATGGGTTAGATAGAAGTGGGCCGTGGTCTGCCAGTTGGACCATACTGCATTAAGTTACAGAGGTAATTAATCTGGCAGCAAATGCTTTTTTCCCTTTCAGTACCCACTGCTCAGCATAAGAAAAGGGGACTATAATTGCTGAACCTGTGGTAAATGTTGCCCTCCCCAGTACAGAGTTCATTTAAGTGTCTGAGTTTGCAGAGTGCAAACTCACTTTCTGGACACTATTTCTTTAATAATTGGTGCTTGGCAAAGTATGTGCCCAGGACCTTTACGATGCAGCCCGGACCATAGAAATTGGAGGGGCAACTGCTTAATTTACAGCTAAAGACTGGCATCCAATTAGAATAGAAAATAATAGTTATTATATAATATACCAAAACAAACTCTATTTTAGGATGAACTCATTTTAAGACAACAGATGAGCTTTCCACTCCGTTTTTGAGGGGCAGTCTGGTAAAATAGTCACATTCAATAATTCAAAATTTAGATTCTGTTTCCACTTCTTTTGAAAAACAAGTCTGCAAAACATTTGATTGCTTTACTGCAATGGAGAAGGGAGAGATGTTTGCCTGTCATCATACTTAGGACTTTAAGGGTGGTAGTGTGAGATAAAAGAAAAGGATGTCAGCCAATAGAAATAGATGGTAGTCAGCAGGATTGCTCTTTACCATCAATCCATTTCTTTTTCTCTGGATTAGAATTTGAGCAACCGAGAAAGTGTTGATGATTATTTTCATTATGTAATAGATCTGGCTGAGATAGTCAGTTTTATGATTTCTTCAGACTGACACATGCCAGATTTCACACAGCTCATGAGCATTGATTACTAGGTCGTCAGAAGTGTTTTAGGAAAATATCTTTGTTTTTGTAAACTCCGGCTTCAGATGAAAGTTTATTTTATTTGAAACAGGATTTTGCGTTGGGTGAAAAGTGAGTGTGTTTATAAATTTTATGCCTTCTCCCTCTTTCTCCTTCCATTTTGTCTTCGGTTCTATTTAAAATTCTGCGTAAGTCAGTCGGAGTCCTAACCAGAGATAAATGTTTAAAAGCTTATTACAGTATTTGGTTTTAGCTGTTTTCTGTGACTTATAGTTGGACAAACTTAAACCATTACACAGATTATGTAAATTGCATTCCTCACAATCTGTGTCATATTTGACATTTTTTTTTCTGTGATGACAACAAAACCCACTTTTTAAACTGTTGGCTTTTTATCCTTTAGAGACCTTATTTTTGTTATTCTGTTAAGCTACTCATGCAGATCTTGAGCCAATGTTAAGACACAATGGCGTATACAGGAAGAATGTCGCAGTACAACTTGTTTGGTACAAAGCATGATGCAGGATTAAATATCTTAACTATATTCTAGTTAGATGTGAGAAAAATGACAATCATTTCAGGAAAAAGAATGTAATGCAGGTTCAACTATGGAAGCTAACTTTTTCTCTAGTTCTCTCTATTTCTGGTTTGGTTTTGTTTTTTATTAGGTGTTTCAAAGCAGAAACCTTCAAGCATTTTAAAAACAAAAAATTGAACTTGTTGGTCTTTCTCTGCTTGTTATTTATTAGATGCTGGATCCATTGTCTTTGAGCAGTCCTGAAAACTCTGGCTCGGGAAGCTGTCCCTCACTTGACAGCCCTTTAGATGGGTAAGAATTACTTACATTCATTATTTATCTTTATTAGACTGCATAATGTACCAGTTGTAACATATAACTCTCCAGAGACAGCTATTACTGAACTTCTTCCAGAAATTCCTCTGTAAGTTATAGTCCATTTATAAAAGCTTATTGAAACTTAATTGCTTACTAATGCACAGAAAATGGAAGTAGCTTTTTTATACAATTTGCATTTGAAACACAAAAATTTAGACTTCAAATCCTACGAATATGTACTGAAGGTTTTTATTAAATTTTGCCAGTCTTCTATGTACGTGAAGTATATTCCCTAATAGTGAGCAACCCCGCCAAATTTACATTTCTTAGGTACTGCTATATGACATAAGCTTCCCTTTTCCAAGGTTGAGCATACCCAATTCAAGAAAGAGGGTAGAATCATTTAAATACATCAACAGACATTCCCCTCCTTTTCTTTGCAATTACTGTCCGTTCCTCTCCCCTTGTTCCCATTGCAGACTTTCCACTTATTTTTCTGTGTTTAAACCTGTCAGTTAGCAAGAGGCAGCATGTACTGTGGTGGGTCTGGAGATCTATTTTGATTGATCTGTTAGGAGACTGATGTGTTTTGAGAGGGTCACTGTCCACAGTTTCTCAGCCACCCGATAAGCCAAACAGAACATACTCCTGTTTGGCTTATGGCTGGTCAGGCAAATAACCTTGGGTCTTAATGTTGCTCAAATTGGCTACTCCTTTATTTGGAACTGCTATACAAATAATGCTGCTAATTATATTTAATTAGTAGAAGGGTAGAAAGTTGGAAATCATTGCCTGTGGTGATTAATCAGAGCTATGGTATTCCTTTTCATTTGAGAGCATGTGATTCAAGGACACAAATACATTTGGTCTAACAAACAAATTTTGGAGTTAAATAATAAATCTCCATTTCACAAGCAAGAAAATAGTAAACATGAAAAGTATTTTGTGGTTGGAGTGTGATAGGTTATACACACAGTATTTAATGTAGCTACATAGGATAGAAATTCTACCAAATGACAAATTTTTAGGTTTTTGTGGGGTAGGGGTGCGTGGAAGAAGGGGAAACAAAGCAATCTGCATTTGACTCACTTTTCTTCTTCAAAACTTCTTTTGGTTGATGTTAATTTATTTCATTTGTCACCTCTACTTAGTTCCCCCCCCAATACTTCCTACAAAGATGTAGGTTTTGTGTCTCCATTTAGCTTCTGTTACCCATTAGAGAAATTCTTGCCAGAAAAAGGAGGACACTGTTTTGGTATGTTTATGGAAATATACTGTAATCGGTTGCTCTGACTGGCAATCCCATCCATTCCTTTTGATGGCTGGGAGTTACATACCAACTGTAGGTAAGAAACAATGTGATCATATAAGAACCAAAAATTCTTCATCATTCTGTAGCTCAATAAAATCACTCTCTTAATCCTATGACTTTCATGGAGAGAAGAGGAAATATTTTGAGACATTAAAAGGTTCTGCATTTCTTTGGTTAAATTTCCACAAGAGTTTTTGTAGTCTGTGTAAGAGACTTTTGCGAGTCTATAAACCTTTGTTTAGCTATAAAGGTGTTAAACATAATAGTGCTCCTTTGTGGCTGTACTTGTGATAATTCATGTTTTTACTAATATTGCTCATTAACAGAGTCTGTTACTTTCTTACTATGTTAAACGCAATAAGCAAGTTTTTCCACTGTTACTGATCTTGAGTTGTTATTGATACCTATTAGATTTTATTTTTTAAATTTCCACGTTTGTAAACAGGTGCAGCAACTTGTATAGCAATAACTTTTCATCAGTCATAAAGAATTGTGAGGCAGTAAGATTAAACGTTTAAGTACTAGATTAACAGCAGTTTTTAGATGCTGTGTGTTTTTACACTTGCAGAGACAACTATCCCAAATCTCGGATGCCAAGAGCACAGAGTTATCCAGATAATCATCAGGAATTCTCAGGTGGGCAAAAATCACTGGACATACTAGCTTTCCAGAGCTCTTCCTTTTGCAAATAATAGGGCTTAGAAGGGAAGCTCACACTGAGAGGTATTATATTACACAAACTTAATATGACAGGAGAAAACAAATGCGCGCCGTAAAAAATACAGTGAAATATAAGATCTTCCGAGTGTTTTCTTCTAGGTTACCGTGTGTAACACCACTGTTAGTGTGCATAGTATAACTTACCTACTTCTCTGAAAAGAACAAATGATGCAGTGGATAGGGGCACACCACAGTTTGGTAAACTGGACTGTAATGTCTATCTCTAAGTTGGCACATAACCTGGGTTAATTTATTTAATTTTGGAGTGCTATGGCTTAACCCCAGTAGGCAGCTAGGCACCATACAGCTGCCTGCTCACTCCCCCGCAGTGGGATGGGGAAGACAATTGGACGGGTAAAAGTGAGAAAACTCATGTGTTGAGGTAAAGACAGTTTCATAGGTAAAGCAAAAGCTGTTCATGCAAGCAAAGCAAAATAAGGAATTCATTCACCACTTCCCATCAGCAGACAGGCATTTAGCCATTTCTAGGAAAGGAGGACTTCATCACACCTAACGGTTACCTGAGAAGACAAATGTCATCACTCCGAATGTCCTCCCTTCCTCCTTCTTTCTCCCACCTTTTACTGCTGAGCACAACCTCATATGGTATGAGATATTCCTTTGGTCAGATGGGGTCAGCTGTCCCAGCTGTGGCCCCTCCCAGCTTCTTGTGACCCTCCAGCCTACTCGCTGGTGGGGTGGGGTGAGAAACAAAAAAAGCCTCGATGCTGTGTAAACACTGTTTAGCAATAACTAAAACATCCCTGAGTTATCAACACTGTTTTCAGCACAAATCCAAAACATAGTCCCATACTAGCTACTATGAAGAAAATTAACTCTATCCCATCCCAAACCAGTACATGGAGCCTTCATTTTCTTCTATGTGAAATGAGGATCATTTTGAAGTGCTCATGGCTTGTGTAATTGAAAGCACTGCAAAGTGAAAGGATGAAGGAGAACTGTGTGCTGTGCCTATAAATTAATCACTCCCACTAAAGTTGGTTTCATACAACATTCTCGCTTGAATCCAAGTCTTTGTGCATGGTTCAGGATACGAACTGCAATGGGTGACCTTGAAAGTGCTTTAAAGTGTCTCTCATGGACATGCCTCGCTACAGAATTTTGCTGTTGAACAATAATTAGCTTCCAGTAACTCTGGGGTGTTTTGTGGGTTTTGATCTATTATATACTTTAAAGCTTCTTTTATTTTGATTTTGAAGATAGCTATAATGGCGTGTTTTTTCTTTTAAGGATTCTAGAGTGCTTAACAGATTGCACCACTTTGAAATGAAAACAAAACTAAAACTACGTTTAAGAAGCATTTAGGTAGCAGAGATAAATACCAAAAAAGTTGGAAATGTCATAAATTAGTTTGCCTTTGGTAATCTTAATCTAGTTTACTTGTGTGTGTTTATTACAATTACTTTTCTGATAAGATGATCTTGCGGTATTTTTTTTGGTGATGTTTTTGTTTTGTTTTTTCCTGTGGGATGCTCTGGTATTTTAACAACGGGATACACAGCAATCATTAATTCTATATTCAATATTTATTCTCATGATTTGATGTGTAACAAAACCAGAATAGTATCTAGATTCAGAAAAAATGTCCATCTGGCCTAGTCTTTTCTCCTGCCACAACCAGTAGCAGGTGTTTATAGAACGCCGTGTAATATTCCTTCCTCAAAATATATTTGTAGTCATGTATGGCTTAAAGGTTCAACAAATGCAAGATGCTCTTCTGTGATATGATTGATTTTTTTTTTTCCTTCCACAATTTTTTTTCCAGTACCTATTTCAACTTATAGAAAATTTTTCAGTATCAACAGTATGTTGTGACAAGAAGTTGTGCAACTGATTGTTTTATGAAGAAGTATTCCCTTTATGATTTTTTTTTTAATTTTTTACAGACCTCTTTTTGTTTCTCTTTGAGCTCTTCTTGTCTATAGAGGCCTACATTCCTTACAGAGAAGTAATTTAGTGTCTTTGATTATCTCTGTACTTGTAAACCTTTTCCAGTTTTACTAAACCCTTTGAAATGGGGTAGACCAAAACTTTGTTCAGTATATCTTAATGATTTACAGCATTTGATTTGCTGCTTAGCCAATACAGAGCATTCAGCTGCTGCTTTATTGGAACTTTCTATCACAATCCTTTACACTAGCCTACATTGAATTTCATCTGCCATTTTAACATAGTCATGTAGACTTTTAAGGGCTTTCTGTAATACTTCTGTTGGCTTTATTTCTCCAAATTATTTTGAGACCTTGCTATTCATCATTCTGTCCAGAGAATTCATGCATAAATAAACTGCATGAGTTGTAGCCCAGATTCTTGTGGAACTGTTGACCATTTACTCCCATCTTATGTATTTATCATCTAACCACTTATTTATGCACGAAGGACTTTTCCCTTTACCTTATGAATACTTTTCTCCTTTTATAGTTTTTAAAAGAGGACCTATTGAATGTGTTTTAGTAATTCAAGCTCCATTGACTCATTTGCCAGTTTTTCATATTTATGCATCTTTAAATTTATTTATTTGTAATAGCTTCTGCCAGTTTTCCTGGTGAACTGTAATTTCCCAGAATTTCTCTAGAAACTATTTTTAATACTGGAGTAATTAGGCATGCTGCAGTCCTCTGACATTCTTTTAAGCAAGAGGTTGCAACTCACTTGAGATATTGAATTCACGCTCCTTTGGAACTTTTGGTTGAATGTCCTTTTAGTTTGTGTGATTTGTTAGATTTATGGGTTTTGTTCTATAATCTTCTTTGCTCTGATGCTTCAACTTGAAGCATATCCTCTGATATGTTCCCCCATTTTTAAGTTTATAATACCAAACTGATAAATTTGTTTTTGCTACATTTTAAGTTTTGAAATGTATCTTCTTATTTTCTAGTAGAGTATGATATCCCAATATTTGAGAAATTTGGAAAGGGGGGGACTTACCCCCGAAGATACCATATTTCATGTCATCAACAAGACTACAATGACGGTAAGTGTGAATACTGAAAGATTTGTACTAAGAAGTGTCTCTTCTTAAAAGATGCAGAAGAAAATTCAGATTGTAAAATCTTAGTGAATTAAAATATTTAAGAAATTGAAAGCTTAAATTCTTTCCCCAAAATCATTTGCTGAACTTGTAATGATTGATAGAGCTGCTGAGCAGTCTTACCTCTGGTAAAGTTATGGATTACAGAATTCAGGACTCATATGCACAGCTATGAAAATGTTCTCTATCTTTGGCCATGCATGAGTCATCCAGTGTAAGCTTTTCACCTTTGTGACCCTTTTCTGTCCAAAGTTGGTATGTCAGTTACTTTGTCATTTCTTGTTTTGCTTAAAAAAAAACAAATACAGTGAAGTTCCTATTAACAGTTTCTCAGATTAAAAGAGTAAGTAAAATTGAAGAGCTGTAATTTAAACCAAGAATTAACAATTAGCTGGTGGAGTCAATTGTTGGAATGCAAGACAGTGCCTGCTGATGTGGCCACAAAACTGATTTGGACGGTAATAACATTAATGTAAATTCAACACATGTTAAATTTCCAAAGGAAGGAAAGAGGCGCAGCTGAAGGATTCTCTGGCTTGAGGGTGTGTCAAGCACTGGTTGTGAAGTATTAAGAAGAAACTTCTCCAGAGACCAGATGGTTTCATTTGCAGTATGGAAAGAGCACAGCAATAAGTGGAATTCTGTTACAGAAATCACAGAAATACTAAACTGAAGGACTGCAAAGCAGCTTCGGTCCAGTTCTTTGCTCTAAGGCAAGATTAAAGAGGCAAAGATACGTCACACTGACTTTTAAGTAAACTCTAAATTGATTTTAAGAGATGAGATACTCATTTTCTTCAGATGACTATCTTTGAAGATAGCTTATCTTATCACTTCCCTTTCTCTTGTCTTCTAAACCATTTTTTCTGCAAACGAAACTAGTAACTAGTTACTCCATTTTAACACAGTGAAAAATTGGTCACTGCCTATATGTAACACTACATCACACACATCTGTTTTCTCTCCTCATTTTTCTTTTTTCAAGCCTTAAGCCTTATCTCAGCCACTTTTGCAAGCCAGCTTTTCTTTTATTCTTTAAATAAATTTTCCTGGTCTCTTCTCCATTCTTGTAGTGGCTGAAACTCAATAGAGTACTCTAGCTGAGGCTTTTCTTATGACTGCTTTATGTATAACATAGGATACAACCATGACTCGGTATGTAACAGTCGTGTTCATACATTCCAGAATGACGCTTTTTTTCATAGTCACTATGCTGACAGATGTTCAGTCTGTGGTCTGTTATAGTTCCTATATCCTTTTCTACATGACTATTAGCCAACCAATTACTTTACGCGTTGTGGTTTCTGCATTTGATTTCTCTTCAAGTATGTATGTTGCACTTCGCTACTGAATTCATCTTGTTGATTTCTGAATCATCTCCAATGTACTAATATCATTGTGAATTTTGATTTTTATCTTAAACGGACTTCCAGGCACACATGATGTCATCTGAAATATTTCAGTGTATTATGTTCCATCATCTATACATCATCAGTTGAAATAGTGTATGGAATTGGACTGAAGGTAAACCTTTGTTGGGTGTCCACTTAAATTATCCTCCCCTTTGAGAAATCACTGATAACTGCTCTGAATCTGTCTTGAGCATACTCTACATAGTAAGTTGGTCTACGCAACACATCACTAGTTAGCTTATGAGAATGTCCTGAGGAAATGGGGCAACTGGATTAGCTACATGTGATAAACTAATTATGGCTGGTTTATCACCTTATTATCTTGTCAGTAGTTTTTAAAACTGCCTAATAATTTGTTTGCCTATCTTTCTTGGAATTTAAATTGGCCACACTAGTATATAAATCTGAGTCTACTTTTTCAAAGATGTTTTATCTGCTGCCTTCAGTCTCCTGGGAGCTCCTTCTCCAGTGTAATACCTAATGAATCAGAAACTCCTTCAGCTATTTCTATGAGTTCTGTAGGATGAAACTTCATCAAGCTATGCTGACCTAAAAATGTTCTATATCTAAGTATATTAACAGGAATTGTGTTAGTCATCTGGTTGTAATTAATCTTTTTGAAGATCAATTCCTTTTTTTTTATTCAAACTCTGTAGCCATCTCTGAATTATGCATTGGGGGTGATTTTTTTCTTTTTTCTTTTTTTGTCTAACTGTTGATTCCATGTGTAGGTCTTTCTCTGCATTCAATTCTTACTAGTTTGCAGGATGAAGATGTCAGCCTGGGCACCACTGGAATGTGAACATCTCTTTCGCTCTCCTATTTATCAGAAGTTTGGTATTTGCACCTTAATAGAGCAATAAAAGTAGAGGCAGGGCATCTTCCTTTCTCCTCTCTCAGGCCTCCAGGTTTCTGAAGCATGTCGGTTATATTCCAGAACGGTTCCAGAATTTGGTCCCAATTTTGGTCACTTAAATGTAAACCAGTTTTTGATTCAGTCTAATACTTGGATATATCTGTGATGTTTATTTTTTCTAGGTGGAAAGTTAAAGCACTAAGTTTCATGATCAATTAAATCATCATATGCTGTGGAAGATTTGAACTACATTATGTGGAATTTATGAAGTATTTGCATACAGACATTGCATAGCAGTATTTTTTGTCGTGTAACATTAGTGTTCTTTGTATGTCGTTGAAGGTCGTAAAACTTTTCCAAGAGCCAGAAGGACTCAGGGGAACAGTTTCCGATCACCAGTTAGTTTCAGTCCCACTGATCACTCGCTGAGCACCAGTAGCGGAAGCAGCGTCTTTACGCCAGAATATGAAGATAACCGAATGAGGAGAAGGGGAAGTGACATAGACAATCCTACCTTGTCAGTCATGGACATCAGCCCACCCAGTCGCTGTAAGTTAAGGCACTTTGTGAACGCCACTGTAAAACTCTCTTACCTTTCAAGTGTATCATGTCAAAACTAAGCGTGTCATCAAAATAGATGCAGTTGAATAATATGTTTTTATCTGTCTCATAGGAAAAAGCCAAGATTGTATGCCTAGCGTTTTTTTTCATTGCTTACTGTTCCAACCTTCATGTAGATTTTTCACATGGAATTTACATCTGTGATAACAAAACACTCTAAAATATTTTTGATTATTTCTTAGATTCTTGAGGACCCAAGAAGAGTTATGTAGGTTGCAGTTGTTGGTCAAGTTTTCTGATAAATTGTAGACCTTAAGTGGTACTGTTTTATATCTGTGGTGGAATTTCAGGAGCAAATATTCTTTGTGATGACTTCAGTAGCTGGTACATTTTAATCACGGCTCAATTTTTTTTTAAATGTTACTAAGTTTGCTTAACATGCGTTGTATCTTTTTCAGATTAGCTGTTACTAGTTGGTTTAAGTATGTCTATCTCTACCAGAAATTATTTTGTGAATAAATTTAAGTAGCTCATGTTTTCCAACTTCCAGGAAGTTCTTTTCATCTTCGTAACTTATATGGGGAGGTTTAGGACACACAGTCTGTGGTGTTGAAAAACATAGTTTTTTTAAAAATTATTTTCTGTGTATTTCCAGTTTTTCTCGATCAGCTGAATAACAAGCTCATTTGAAAACCAAAACATACTTATATTTTCAGCACCACGAGCTCCAACTAACTGGAGACTTGGTAAACTGCTGGGTCAAGGTGCATTTGGCAGAGTATATCTGTGTTATGATGCTGATACCGGAAGAGAACTGGCTGTTAAACAAGTCCAGTTTGATCCTGATAGTCCAGAAACCAGCAAGGTAAGTGATACGAAAGAGTTTGTAAAAGGGCTTCTGCTGAAGTGGCGTGTTCTAGGCTAGACTGATGTTCCTTTCCTTGAACAGGATGATATTTTAAAACCCGTTGTGTTTTCATGTCCTTGTTAGGAATCTCGTTTTGTTAATACCTCAGAAAATTAGTTTGGCTACCTGATTTTAGTGTTACATCCTATTTTTTAGTTTTCAGGACGTCAAAACTTATGCAATGAACATACATAACTTAATTTGTCTCAGCCTCTAAAACTAAATGATCCGTTATGAAGTGTGCTCTGAAATAGATAATTATTTAAACTTAAACTACTATAGGAATTAGAACAAGTTACACTTGTAAACAAGAATATCTGTACTAACCTAAGTGTTCCTAAAAATAAATTCTTAGAGATATTTTGTCTGGCTGTGAAGACAGTTTGAGACTCTTACCTTTTTTTTTTTTATCTTTTGGGGGTTGTTTTTTGTTGTGTGGTTTTTTGTTCGTTTTTTTAAAAAAAACAAAACTTTGGGCATTGGGCAAAAGCTACTGTTATTCACTGTATTTCTTTCTGAAGAGCAAAAATTTCGGTGTTGGCAGCTTCTCTCTCTAAAGTTGAACTTGTCCTTTAAATAATGGACACTTGAGGAGAGAAACTATTTAAAAGTAGCACCAATCTTACACTTCTTTTTTCCCAAACCATACTTGCTGCTTTTTACAGGATGGAAAAAGAATTACTACTTTTCCTGCATTAGGACTGCATTCTGCACTGTGGGGAGCAAGGCTGGGGAAACAATGGGTGTAAGCATGATTGCAGAATTGAGTGGCTACCAGTTATAGTTGCTGCTACTAGTGATGTAGGATCAAGGAAAAAAGCCAAGAATCATTTGTGCTGTAGATTTCTAGTGTAGTTGTTGTTGCGACTTCTTTAAAATGTAACAAAACGACTGATTATGCTTTGGAAATGTTAAATATAAAATACTGTAGTCTCTTCTGTAGCAACAGTCTTGTGACCTCATTTGCCATAGCATTTTGTTACGTGTGCCTCTTAGTGTCAAAAAATCTGTTTTCCTTCTAACCTCAGAAGTATAAAGGTATCAGTAATAATCTGTGACAGATAAAAAGTAAGTTTTTATGAAAGATGGCTTGGTGAAATTTGGAATCCAGTTAAGTTTGGATTAGTGAGTTAATATTTGTTCAGTATCTTACTGTACAGTCTTTCAAAATACCTTACTGAAAATTTTGCAAACAGGAAGTATTTCACATAGCTCCAGAGAAAGTACCATATGTGTTTGTATTTTTTACACATATTGATACCCGCTGTGCTCTGAAACAAACATAACTTGAAAATAAGAGAACAATGAAATAACAGCAAAATCATCCCAAAGCCAATTTTTAGAAAAGCCAGATTTTTTTACTTCCCTCAATATAATGGTGATACGTTCTGGTTATAATATGTACAAACTTTACAGAAGCTACAATTTATTTTGTTACTCAGTTTACATATCCCTTCAGTATGTACATACTGTCCTGTTTAAAAATCCAAATCCAAAACATTAGTATTACCACATCAGGCATGGTACATCTTGTCTGTTTTTTCCTTTTAGGAAGTAAATGCACTTGAATGTGAGATTCAGTTGCTGAAAAATCTGCTGCATGAAAGAATTGTTCAGTATTACGGCTTCTTGAGAGATCCACCAGAAAGGACACTCTCTATATTCATGGAATATATGCCCGGGGTAAGCAAGAGAGCCAGTAATGTGATGAGCATCCAAGTAGACAGCTTTTGCAGAAGTGTACACAGATACTAAAGAAATGCCCAAGTTAAAGACAGTAGCCAAAGAGGGCTACTGACAAGTGCTTACAGCAGCCTATCTTCTCCATTGCTTGTTTGGGTTTTCAGAAATACTGTGGTTTGTACAAACATTCTTTGATTTTTGCCTTATGGCAATGTCTTTGAAAAGACAATATTATCACTAGTATACTCTTGAATCTTCCTGAATTTTAGTATTTATTTTTGCTGCGCTTCAGCTTGTGCTGTTGTGTAGTCACTATCTCAAGTGCTAAGTTCTTTTGGGGAAACAAAAAGTAGCTAAGATGGGTGTGGGAATAAGTGCATACAGAAAAGAATCTTGGTGCTTGTTTTTTGTGTGGCATCCTGAACTGTCCTTCTACACCTGCTGTTTTGTTAAGAAATATTCTAAGATCATAAAACTGTAGATTTTTCATTTTCTCACCAAGTGGGGTCAGCAGAGCTAAATAAAATGTGCTTGTATAAAAACATAGGCTCTGTATTTCTGAGTAGTTACAGCATTCTGCCTTTACTGTGAGACTCCTGCAGAAGAAAAGTCAGGGCCGGGGGGGCAGGTGGTGGTGGTGGTAGTGCTCGTGGTTTCTTGGTTTTGAGGGGATTTTTTTGTTCATTTGTTGTTTTTTTAGGTGAGTTCTGGGCTTTGAGTTTTGGGAGACTTCTTGAATTTTTCTGAGATTTGGAGGGCAGTGTCACAGAAGTAATCTTAGCAGATTAACCCTGTGTGACAGACAGGTCACAGAAATAGTTACAAAACCATGGGTTTTTTTATTTAATGTCATTTTAAGCCAAGGCTTACTTACCTCTTAATTTTTACATAAAGCACCATCCTCCAGCATGTGGTGGTTTTTTTCTTGACAACCTTC
>NW_010549217.1:6646-7001 GCF_000687285.1 Phaethon lepturus | reverse complement strand
GGGGTGAGGCGCCCATCCTCCTGCCTATGAAGAGAGGGGTGCTAGTACCCCTTTTTGGCACGGGGTACTCCGCAAAGCCCTGTCCTGGGAGGCGGGGAGGGCGCCCAGCGCCTCCTCAGGTAACGCTTCCGAGGCGGGATGGAGGGTCCCTAGCGCCCTGCCGGGTATCTCTGTTCAGTACTTTATGTTCGTACATACATAAAACCAAACGCTAGTCGAAGGTGTGACCGTGTTTCCCGCCGGCACAGAGGACGCGGCTGTAAGGCGGTTAGCCCCGGCACCACAGAGCCCTCGCGGCTGGGAGCGGAGGCTGCGCCGCGGCCGGTGTCCGCAGCGCCGCACAGGCACCAGGCGA
>NW_010549217.1:0-6571 GCF_000687285.1 Phaethon lepturus | reverse complement strand
GCGGCCTGTGTCCGCAGCGCTGCACAGGCACCAGGCGACCGGATCCCGTAGGTTTTTTTTTTTTTCGTCAGCCACCAGCATAAATCCTCAGACCTCTGCGTTCTCTCCTGCGTCATGCCCTTCCCGCTTGAGGAGCCCCGGCAGAGGGCAGAGCAGTCACAGCGGAGACTTTCTGCGTGGGAAGGGAAACCTTCCCTCAGCCGTTGCTTCTGCTTTCCACCTCCTAAAAAGTGTGTTACAGCACGAAAACACCCGCTGTGAAGTCCAGCTGGTAAGTTGGATGGTAAGTCGAGTCCAAGTTACCTATAGAAACCAGATGAATAAATTAATACACTACCAATATAAGGCTGCACAGGTATTTGGGGTTTAATGTAATTTGGAAAACGGAAAGTAGACACCATTGAACAGCATCATAAAGTCACTCCTGGAGACTCAGCATTTCGGTCCATAATGAAAATGTATCACACACACTTCACTGAAGTCGTCCTCGGGTTATTGAAGATGTCTTGCGGAGCAGAAGGACCTCATTTACCGCTGCCAAAGGAAACGCTCCCAGTTACGTTCAGCTGTAGGCAGGCATTTAAGAAGAATAATCATTGGGCATTTTGTTTTTTCTTTCTGAAGTGGTCATCTGTTCAAGGAAACCTAGCTGAGATAGATAGCTTGCTCTTCTACTATGCGGATCAAGGCAGCACCTTTCAGGCCTCTTTTCTTTTTAGGTGAGATTGAAATGAGTAACCATGAGCTGCTAAGTACCATATTTCCTGCAGGCCACTTTCCAGGCACTTAATTTTGAAATTTTTTTTAACTCTAGAATTTCAAGCCTTTGTCACATGTAGGTTCCTACCTGTTTAGCACTATGCTTCTGTCTCAGGTTGCAGTGCCCACAACAGACTGAGTTCAACAAAATGTGTGCCTGAACAAGATCGACTTCATTGCAAAGTCTGGTGGTCATGCCGAGAGCTGCCAACCCCACTGTACAGGCAGGAATCTCCAGGGGCGTCTAAAGAAAAGTGCTGTTGGTGCTAACTTTGTAACTTGGCACAACTACTTTGCTAGATCCTACCTGTCAACCCTTTTAGACATAGATATGACAAAAAGGAATATCAAATGCCTGCCAAACTTCTGAACAAACACAACAGCTACAGAGTGCACTTCTGCTGCAAACAAGGGTCCTTTTTGTTGAGAAGAAAGATACAAATCCTTTTGAGGTCAGCTTTATGGACTGACTTTAAATCATACGATTTTATGTAGTTCTTTGAGAAATTCTTTTAAAGTAGCCAGAGATGGCACCTTTATAGTGCATTATGTTAAAAGGAAAATATAGAAAAAAACAGAAGAATGAGAAATCATATGGTATATTAAATCTCTTTCAGAGACAATATTCAAAATACCTACCTGTTAAGTAGCAATGGGTTAAAAACATTTGTATTTTGGTTAATCACATTGTGAAAATTGGATGATTCAGCTACATAATTCAGTTCAGTGCTTTCTCATAGTCCAGGAATACTGGACTTCAACTTTCATTTACAAAGAAAAGAAATGACATTAGAAGATCTGGCATACATCATAGATCTTCTAGACAGGATTCATCTAGTAAGAATTTTTTTACAAGTCTGTGCATAATTAAAACCTAATATATATTTTTTTTCTCTTCACATGAAAAGCAAATCTTCCACTCACAGGGCTGAAATGGTCCTCAGTCGAGTATCTTAAATGCCTTTGTCCTTCTTCATAGACATGTGTCTAACCCAGTCCTAAAGACTGTCAGTAATGTTGACTGCATCACCTGTCCAGGCAATCTAGAGATTCATATGATAGCAGAGCTTTCCCTAATCTTTACTTAATCTTCTTTTCTGCAATATAAGTCCATTAATTCCTGCCTTACCCAAAACAGATCTAGAGAACAGATTATTTCCCATCTTTCTTCAGCAGGCATGTGTGTATTTGAAAACAGGTACCATCACAACTCTTAGGCTTTCCCTTTTCAGGATCATGCCCATTAGTTCAGTCTTTATCCTACTTCAAATCTTGCAGACTTCTGATCATTGCCATCATTCTCCTCTGGGCTGCTTATAATGTACTACTCAAAATTAAAACAGAATATTGCAAGTGAGCGAAGCAGAAGGATTACTACTTCACATACCTTGAAGGTTGTTCTCTCATTTGTACATCTCTATATAATTTACCTTTTCTTGCACAATATTGACATAATTCAGCCAGTGGTTTACTATGACCTAAGATTTGTTTCTGCAAGAGCTGTTACATAGCCAGATACTTCCAACATCTGTCTTTGCATCTGGTTATATCTGCCCAAATGCAGTATCTTGTATTTATTCCTACAGCAACCGGATCTGTTCCTACCTTAAAATATTTTAATGTAAACCACATTAGAATCATTGAATCATAGAATAGTGTGGGATGGAAGGGACCTTTAAAGGCCATCTAGTCCAAGCCCCCTGCAATGAGCAGGGACATCTTCAACTAGACCAGAGCCCCAACCAACCTGACCTTGAGTGTTGCCAGGGATGAGGCATCTACCACCTCTCTGGGCAACCTGTGCCACTGTTTCACCACCCCCATTGTGAAAAATGTCTTAGATCTAGTCAAAATCTACCTTCTTTAGTTTAAAACCATCACCCCTTGTCCTACTAGTTTATTTATTTATTCCTCTACTTTATATATGTGAAAGCTATGTGAGACCTTGTCAAGAATTTTACTAGGCTTAAGTTATACGGTATCTACTAATCTTCCTCTAGCCACAGGAATTATACTGATTTGACTTGGTCTAGGTAAGTTGTTATTGACTGCTATTAATTGCTTTGATTTCTTTTATGTGCTTGCCAAAATTTGTTGATTATTTATTCCAGCATTTTTTTTCCGAGGATCAAGTGTTGGACTAATCGTTCAAATGCATCTGTATCAAAATTTTAGTCTGGATCAAGAGTGCACTTCTGAACGGAGCCTGAAAGCATGTAAACTGTTACTGTGTCACACTACTTGCTAGAGCAGACATGGCAAATAGTTCTCAGGCTCTTCCTTTCCCCTCATTATTAACATAGGGGGAATTTTATGCTTTCTAGTCTCGGTAACTCTACCTGGTTCTGAGATTTCATCAGCCAGCTGCTTCAGTATCCAAGGATGAAACTCAGCTCTGAGCTAGTCTGAGTACATATTACTCACCTAAATACATTCTGACTCGTTTCTTCTGTATTTGTACTGTCATCGTCTTCCTGAAGGGACTGCGTGGGTAACAGCACTCGGTGAGATAAGAACATTTGCCATTCTCATAATAGAGCAGCAGAGAACGAAACAAAGAATATAATGCATTCCACTTCTTTGGAACATGTATCCTGTTTTATGTAATCATGAAAGGGCCTGCAGGCACAGGTTTCCCAGCGTGGAGGAAGGGGTTTCAGCTCTCTCATCACAGCTAGCTAGCACAGCACACATTCCCACATCACACAACATGGTCAAGGTCTTGTGACTGTACAGCCCACCTGCCGCTAGTCCTATCATGCCCTACTGTCCCTGAACAAGTAGGGACAAACTGGCTCGTTTCAAGGAAATACTGCTATACTAGTAAGATCAGTAGGAATAAATCTATTTTAAAAACATGTTCCATGCCATGTGATTCCTTTGAGGATAATAAAATCTGTGAATTTCCTTTCACCAGGGTTCAGTTGCTATAAAATATCACATTGTAGTTTCCCTCAAGAAAGAAGGCCATTCATTCAAGTCTGTGCGTACGAGCAAATGAACAAAACTGGAGGCATTCAGTAGGTCTGTGCTGAGGTGTTACTGTGATCACTGTTCAAAGCTTATAATCTACTAAACAGCAAGCACATCATGGAATTTAGGCTATTAATTAGGGAAATGTACTGTTATGCAATATGTAACTGTTATTAATGTGTAGCAGGCATGGCTGAACAAGAAACCTCACCAGTAGTGATGGCTGGGGTCTGCTTTCAAACTAACACCCTCTGAATTGCCAGTCATGAGATCTACCCTGCCCCTTCTTCTTCCAAATTGCCAGTCTTGAGATCTGCACTGCCTTTCCTGACACTCACACTGGTCACAACACTCGTCGTAGTCTTTAAGATGGGAAAAGTATGTAATAGTGATTCTCTGAAGCTCACATTGGAGCTTCATGAGCAGAGCCTTGTGGTGTGTTGTCAACACCAAACACCTTAAAAAACAATCGTAAAACTGCTGTTGTCCTAACTGGGGCCAGGATTTAATTTTGTGTGCATGGAGTCTAATTTGGTTTGCGTTAGTAGGGCTCCATAAGTAATGGTGCAGGTGGGTCCAGTGGCAGGGTCCTTTCTTTTTCTAGGACATACCTAACTTCATGACTACTACAGAAGCAGATAAGAAAGACTCAATGGGAGCATGTAGTGGAAACCTCAGGGATACACTACCTCTGGGTAAACTGGGAGTTACTCTTTCTGGGCCTCTGCAGCAACAGGAAAGTTCAGAGATCCAGATCTCCTTCCCTGGCCCTGAACCATGGATAGCTCCAGTGAAATCCATGGTGTTATGCTGGAGACAAACCAGTGTAAAGAAAATAAGGAATGGGTCTGGGAAACCTAGCAAATTACCCATTCCTGTTATTGGATGATTCATGCAAGTCTTGGGCTAATATAGTCTATCCATACATGAGAGTTAGGTGAATAAAGGTTAACATATGTTTATAAAAAAGACCAAAGAGGTGTTCAAGGGTCTGAGATTTCTTAAAATCAGCCAGGAAGGAATATGATTACTCAGAGCTTACACTTTACCTGGTGTATTACTTGGACTTTCTGCAGAAATGAAATGGAGCAAACTACTTTGCAGCAGCATACTGAAATGCACTGTGTTTAATTCAATGCCTGCTGGATGGATTGTGTTTCCTTTGGCAATCCCATGTACACAGAAGAAATCAGAAAGAACTGAAATATGTATATTTAAGAGTAATTTCAAACTGCTGAAGTGGTCTTTACTATTATTACCAATGTTACATTATTTGACAAATAGTATTGACGTTACCTGTCCATCTGTAAAATAATTATTAATTCTTGTAATAACCACACTGATTTAGATTTAATTTTTACCATAAAAGGATCCAAACAAACTTTGTAAATCAGGTCAATGTTGCAGATGTTTACGCTTACACGTCTGCTTTGATATCATGACTTAGATTCATCCTACTTAAATCCAGATATCTAAATGAGGCAATGAGCTGGACGCCTGAATACCTCAGGTTCTTTGTATAGCCAAAGTATATAGTTCAAGTATCTTTCAGAAGGTACCCTCAGAGAACAGTTAAAGGCACCTAAATTTTGGATTGCCCTCAGAGAGGGTACATCAGCAGCTTTCCCCAGCTGTAAAATGAGTTTTAGCAGTGCTAGTTATCCCACGATACTCAGCTTTTTCAGATGCCAGGTTAGTGTGTCCTGATTACATGGACAAGGTTAAGCTTTTAGCCAGATGTGCAAGCAGAAAGAAATTTTCCCCTAGTTCAGACTTATAAAGACCTTTGTTACCTTGATTGTTGTTTTTTTAAATTTTCTTCTGTAGTGTGATTTAGTTGTGATCCCCCCTAAAGCCTTCCTCAAAAGTTCCCTTCTACTTTAAGTAGGGACTTAGTATGTGAATGATGTTTTTTTCCTGTAGTTGGTGGCTTTTCCCTCTTTTTATTCCAACTTGTATGGCTTGTTACAGTGTCAGGAGATTTCATGGTTTGGCATCTTGCCATTTTTTTTTTCTAACCCTCTATCACACTCATGACCAGGTGATTTTTTTCTAGCCTGTTGTTCTTACATCTTCCCTCCATCAACTAGCCTGTGGTAGGCTAGCTGAACCCCAAAAATATGAGATAGTTGTTGCCAGCTGGTAAAGCAAAGGACCAAAAATCCTGCCTGGTTTTCCTTCTTAGTCTGAAACCTTGAAGAAGCGTTGAGGGAAATGGAACTCTTTAATAAAAAGAAGGAGAAACTGAGAGCGTACATGATAGTAATTGTCACACAAGAAAAAGATTGCCGCAAGAAAAAAGAAAAAATCTGTGTCACATCAGTGTGCTTCTGACAAGAAGTTACAAGCTTGAGTTACATCACAGGACATTCAGGCCGGCTATTAGAACTGGTAATCGGAAGGGCGATGACCCCTGCGTTACTTAGGGAGGATGTGACATCTCCCTCAGTGGCAGCTGATGCAGTGTTAAGATTTGTTCTGGGCACCATTGGGTGACCTAAATGATCTGTTTAAGCCCCTTCCATCTCCTTTTCTTTTTATTTTATTAAAATTATTATTTGCAAGGAAGACAATGTAATGAAGAGAACAGAGAGAGAAGAACGCCAAATCCACTATCACACACAAGTATCTGAGAAGATTACAATAGAGGGGAGATAAAAGAGGTGAATGAGTCAAGGGACATGAGAATATAATTTTTTTAAAAAAAAGGAAAATTCGTCATAACAAAACCTAGTGCTAGATCTTAGAGAAAGAGGACTTTTTATGTATTTGCAAAATCTCTATGTAAGTTGATGTTATGCACTAACATAACATAACATAACATTGCTTGCCAATGTGA
>NW_010549216.1:63862-84108 GCF_000687285.1 Phaethon lepturus | reverse complement strand
TACTTGGGTGCTGGGGGGTTGGGTTGGGTTTTGGGGTTTTTCTTTTTTTTTCCTTGTAAGGCATCGTAATTTACCGGTAGAAAACAAATAAATGACCCCTTGCATGTTTTGTGGGTGCTGAATCTCCGTCACTGCAATTCCTGAGAATATTAAAGTCTAAATTAAAGCATGCTGGAAAACGTTAGCTCCTACTGTAATAGTAATAGCGATAATAATAAAATGACAGAATTGGGAGCGATTTACGTGTTATTGAACAGGAGGAATTACTGAAGAGTAATAATAGAAAAGAAAACAAGTCGGAAGCCCGTTATATAATGCACTGTGTAGATAACGAGAGCGACAGGCTATTTTTATTTTGTTTACCGTATGCTGTGTAATAGGGACTCCTCCGAGCAGCATCCCCTCCCGTGAGCCCGAACTCCAGATAGCATCGGGTGGGGGGAGAAATTTTAAGCATTCCTGTTACACCCAGACGAAGAAATCCGGGTTTGTAAAAACCTTCCTCCTCACAAATGTTTTTTTGTGTACAGATCGGCAAGGGTGCAGGTAGATGACCTTTGCCGGAGACCTTTTCCCTTTCATATGGTAAAGAAATTCATATTTTGTAATGCAGGTTATACTTTAACCTTTCACGCTCATGGTTATGTATTTTATGCAGTAATGGTTACTTTACGTGTCAGATGTGGTCAGGCGTAGTGAGTTACTCTGCTTACACACTGAGAAGTCAAGGACTTTTAATTTCAGTTTCGAACGAAGCCTTCCCCTAAAGGAAAATCCTGGCTTTGCGTTAATCTATTTCTGTTTGGGTGATGGAGGTGGTTCAGTTTTATGAGACGGAGCAAGGGTTATGAATGAGGGAGAGGGAAATTGAGAATGGCCGGGGAAAATATTACGCCGTAGTTATTTTTGCGATGCTGCTAGATAATAGTAAGTTGTAATTGCACGTTATTGCACCTAATTTGTTCATAAAACCGGCCCGGCATTTTACGGGCAGCAGTTCTTTTCAAAGGGTGGCTGCAATCGCCTCGCTTTTTACATAAGGCTGAGGTCGATAGATTTTCCTCCGTGCTCGCCTGTCTGTCTGTCTCGCTCTCGTCATGTAGCGACATGTCAGCGGTGTCGGCTTGCAGTGCGCTTACTCCAGCCCTGATCAGTCATGTAATTAGATCAGGCTGCCATGGTAACAGACGATGTTCACCCTCCATTCAGGTGCGCGTGCGGCTAGTGGGGCGACCCACTGGGCTACCACCAGCCCTACCTGTGCTGTGTTGGTGCCGTACGGCCCCGTCACGGGCCGTCGCCTCCGGCTTGCTGAAAATTGAAGGATGCTGGTGGTGGTTTCCTAATGGCTGAACTGCTCGGAAGGGTGTTCTTTGCCTACTGTAGTGTCAGGTAGATGGGACGGTATGTGGCTGGTTAGCCAAATCGGCAGTTCCACTGGCGTTTGTTATTAGCAAATTAACGAAGGTGTGGTGCTTTGTAAAAATGCTTTTGGCTTATAAAAGCTTGCATAAAAGTTTCTTCGGAGTTTTCCTTTTTTTTTTTTTTTTTTTTTTTTTGTGGCTGGATGGTTTAACTGTTTAGTGGCTGTAACAGTGTTTGTGAGTTTGTGACAGTTCCCACAGTTCCCATTCCAGCATTCATATTTTAGGCCACAAGCTGCTTGTTCTCCACTCCTATACTGTACTTTACACTTTCTGGCCAGTAAAATTAGAATTGGTGATACTTGATATCCCTATTGTCACTTAGGTATGCTAAGCTTCTGTATACTTCTTAGCAAGGTCTAAGCCCTTTTTGTGTTTTAGGTGAAAGCTGGCTTCAGTTGCATGTGATAAAAAATTAAGTGTATACTATTAAAGACAACTTTGTCCTCAGCAAATACTTTGTTTCCAAACTGGTATTTCTTTTGCCTTTTTTTTTTTTTTTGCCATACACCAGGAGACTTTCTGCCACAAAGATTACACCTTCAAAGAATATGCAATCTGATTAGCTTCGAACTGCATACTACTCTTTAAAAATGTATTTAACCAAGGAATGTATAATGTATATTTGTTTGCATTCCCAGTGTTTGGACACCACTCTTTTAAACCACTTTTTCACAAATGTAGATATGATTTTATAAAGGCACCAAATTTGGCACTCTGTTCTAATGCCATAAATCTGGAGCGACTCCAGGGGACAGGATTGTGAGCCACTTACATGGGTGTATATCTAGAATAACACCATTTATTGGACTTAATCCAGACATGTAGTAGAGTAACAGAGCTCAGAATGTGATCTGCTGTGTATCACCATTATTTCTGTATCTTTTTATGGCAAAAAGCACTTGTGGGCTTAAATAGGATTTTTGCCTGATTAAGGAGCTGCGTTAAGCATCTGCAGAAGTGGTTAACACCCCTATTCCAGTCACTAATCTTGCATGCACTTACACTAATATTGAACTTGGCCCGGAGGATTTTGTGTCTCGATGATGAGAAATCATCATCACCCACAGCTCCCGAGCGTTTGTAGTACCATGCTGGAACATAATGCAATCCAGAAATATCTCAGTAAAATAGATATTTTAATAGCTCTGATGGTAAAGCACCAGAGCTGGAGGAGGTAATGAGAAGTACTTGTCAGTGGTTCAGCTCTTGCAGTGCCAGGCAGCTGGCGGTCTCTTGGTTCAGTGTGACGAGTTTGCAGGTCTCAGCCTGTCTGCCGAGCAGTGGCGTTTCTCCTTGAAGGGCCGAGGGGATGTGGAGTTTGCGGGTGGTCTCCTACACCCGAAGTGCAGATTTTCACTGCCTCAACTAACTCACCTTTCTTGTTAGGAGAGAATATCCCCTGCTCGGCATGACCGCCTCTGTTTTGGGCCTCTGTACCGAGGAAGTAGCTTGAAATAGAGGAGCCTTTTAGGAGGACTGGCTAGAGAGAGTGAAATAATCGTGCATGGGATGACTCCTCTAGAGTGAGCCTTTTTGTGCCGCATGCTGCTTATACATATTTTATTGTAAGACAAATTACCTGTGTGACTAAGAGCATTAGAAAGTAATTATTTTCAAAAAGGCCATATATACATAGTTGGAAGAATTTTTGAAAATAAACAGTACAACTTTTCTTGCTTGCCCTTCTGGCCTGACTGAATTTATTTAGAAAGGTTGAAAAAACTAGTCCTGTTTTAAAAGACATTTACAAGAGACCTGGAATTTCACTTAACAAAAAATTTTTATGTAATAGGTCCAGTGGCCTAGTTTCCTGTTAATTAAGAAAATAGACACTTAAATGCAGTTACCTGAGAAGCAAACAAGGATTTAAACATTAGAATTTAAAAATAATTGTTTTAGTAACTTAGCTAGTAAAACAAAATCAAGGCTTAATTTTCCCCTTGCTGAAGTTTAGCAGCACATCTTAGTAGATGGCAGTCAGGGTGATCATTGTTCATACAGTGTGCTGATTTTGTTGTGGTGTACTAATTGAAGGAGAAGTGCAATAAAGAAGTATGGCAGGCTCGAAAGGAAATGCCTGTCAGAATTGCATAGATGGTCTGAAGCACTGGCCGTCTGCAAACCTACTCCAGCGTGTGAGAGCGGTCATGCCGAAGCCCGACTCCTCTCGAGCGGCAATGTGGCAGCCTTAGCTAAGCATACAGGTTGTGATTTGGCTGCCTTGGAGGACCGTACAGGTACGGTGTGTACAATTCACACAGTGCAGATAACAGATTTAGTCGCAGGTCTCTTTCAAGACTGCTGTATTAACAAATAAAAATATAATTAGCATGAGAAACAGAAGTACGACAGGCTTGGCACAGGTAAAAATTTCATTGCAAAGAAATGACGTGCTATATTCCAGTGACTCCAGTAGCCTGAGCTTTACAAACTTACAATCCTGACCTCATCCTTTCATTTTATTTTTATGCAAGACTTTAAGGGCAATAAATAAGTAAATAGGTATTTGGACAAAGGCTGTATTTTGGAGCCTTGTTCAGTGGTTCACATTCTTTTACATAATGAAGATTTTTACTTGGTTTTGGCTGAGCTGATACTTGACTAATGTTTTAAAATGTAAGAAACTTTGCAGAGTCCTGACTTTTGTAAAAAGACAAAAACCGGATCGATGACTGTAATTCCTTTTTGATCTCAGTGCATGTCTTGAGAATGTAAGGCTTCGTGGTTGGTTTTTTGGTTTTTTTCCTCAAAGCTGTAGTGTGAGGTGCTTGTACAACACATGCAAATCTGTGTGTGCGCATTGGTCCCAGTCTGCAAAGTTACTTTAGTCCCCGTCCCAGTGATGAGGGGTTTGCTGAATGAGGATTGATTAAAGAACCTATCTGGAGTTAAGTATGTGTGTAAATCCTTCCATAAATAGGAATGAGTAAGTATGTTCATAAACTGAAACAACAAAAATGCTTCTCAGTGAGGGAGAAATAGTACCACTAAATCCTTTTATTGTCCCAAGAGTGATAAAAATATTTGGTGAGATTCCAACTGAAAAAAAACAAAATGTATTTTGTTTAATATGTGATGTCAGCAGAAATTCAATACTCTTTGTAATTTTACTGAACAGAAATACAGAAATAGAAAAAAAATCACATTGGTAGACTTTTCCTTTGCTTATATTATCTTGGAATTTGCAGTAATATGCGTTGACTCTAGCATGCTACTGTTAATGACAAAATAATGCACAAGGTAATGTTACATTCCCAAAAAATCCCCTGATTATTTTTCACCTGATAGTAGTAGTTGCAGCAGTATGTTTTCTGGATGATGCCCCTCCTCAAATAAAATACATTCTGTTGGCAGTGAAGACAGTCATCTCAACTTGCTTATGATTCTTCACTTCATTAAGATCACATTTAGTAAAAGAGCACTCAGTTTGAATAAATGGGCTCTGCTCTCTACTGTATGTGCTCTGTCTGCAGGATTAAATATATAGTTTATTTGTGCTTGAGTAATAGCAAAAGCAGTCTCTCAGTCTTCACTAGGATATCTTAGCATGTTGTAAATTGTTTGACTCCTAACTGTGTTTTTTTGTTTTTGTTTCTTTTTATTTTGATTTCCGTCTCCTCAACTCCTGGATCAACAGTCACATCACAGGCCAAGCCAGATGGGCAAGCAATACAAGCTGTGAATTTATTCTTGACTCCTGTAGGACAGTGACCGCCTTCGTTTTTGTCTTCACCATACAGATCTGCACTGCCAATAAGGTGAGAATGTAATGCTTTTTATTCCCTCTAACAAGCGTACGCTGTCTGCTCTGTGGGCTCTAATCGGCGTGGACACCTTACCGGTGTCTGTACGATTACCTACCCATGACAGGTTTGTACTTCCCTTGCCTGGCAGTAGAGGTCCTTGAGAAACTCTCGTCAGAAAAATTCCATTGCTTCTGGTGACTCAGTTCGGTGACTTACAGGACAGTGGGTTCCAGATGAGTGGTGTTATGCTCACCTCAGGTCAGAGCATATTCAGTTACTATAAGATGATAGTATGAATGGAAAAGTTTACAGGCTTTGATTTTTGCTGTAAAATGCCACACGTAAAATTGTATAAATCCTTCCTGCGCTTTTATGAACGTTTTTAGTGATTCTTGTTGCTTGCAGCCTGCTTGACTTTTCCAGTGTCCTGAGTTCCTCCTGTGCACTAAATTTTGTCTGGCATGAGGATGCTTCCCAGGATAACCTAGTCACTACTGACATGCCTGAGTGTCTTTTACTGTGGTTTGAGGAATGTTTTCAATTCTTCTGATTTATTTTTTTTCCCTGAAATGCTGTAGCCGGACAGGATGTAATAGTGCACATATATCAGTCTGCTCTCCCTCTCCTCTCTCTCTCTTTCACATATGGCTGTGGAGAATACCTTGAAAAAACCAAGTCTCAAGACTCAATGATCATACTGCCAATAAAAAGAACATAAATTTTTTTTTATTTCTTTAATCTGATTGTCATTAAGCCAGCCTAGTTTTTTGGACCTGTTCTATGATTTTTGAGTGCTTGGGATTGGCAATACTGTTAAAGCTTAAAAAAAAGATTAAAGGGTCATAAGAAAATTGCCTGTGTCTTTAAATAAAAGAAAATGAAATGTAGTGGTTTCTTGCAGAAAATCAAAGGATTTTTTTTTTTATTTACAGCCAGAAAACTTAATTACTATAGCATTCTATTTATGAGGGGCTGATCAGAAAGTCTCCATTGCAGAATAACTTTTTAATGTATACAGCATGTCGTAGAGAAGTATGCAGCATGTAATTTACATTTTACTGTGGCTGCGGGGAAGAGTGCTGTGCTTTAAAGGGAAGTTGTCTAAGCTAGCAGTTACATGCAAAGACATGCCTGTTACGGTTTACAAGCGAGCTTGAATGGTGAGGGTGGACTGTGACCACTATATCTCTTTGGAGCAGTAAGAATTTCTTGAGAGTGAAAAACCAGGCAAAGTGCCTGTGCGCTGACACATTTCGTCTTTCAGTTTTGGAAGAAAACCGACCTGGTAGCAGCTATTGACTTGGGAGATCGAAGAGAAGGAGGCTCTTTGTTACGACGTTAACATTTCCACAAAGCATTTCATTTTTTTTCCAGAATTAGCTTAGGTTGTATGAAATTGTATTTAGTTGCAGAAATTATTACCGCAGGAAAGGCTTCTCTCTCTTAATTAGAAGTAATTGTTTCTAATGTATTGGTCAAATCCTAGGAATAACCAGGCTGTGTTACCCACAACGTACTGCTAAGTCACCTCCAATATGTTGGCATCTGGCATTTCCTGTGATTACATGAGAAAGAATATAGATGTTAAGCAAACATTTTGGATTAAAAAAGTAACCTAGTTAACCTGGTGCAGAGGCATGACAGGAATATAGTACTATGCTGCTTTTTGCTGTACCAGTGCAGCTTAAAGTATAGCGCTTTTGTGGACCTGAGATCAGGTTTGTTATGGCTTCTTTTCTTGTTGTTGGACATTTTAGTCACTGAGTTTGGGGTACCCCTGTGGGCCTTGTTAGTTAGTTCTCCTTTTCTCCAGGGGATGATAAAAATCAGGCCCACTGTATAACGGAGTTAGCGAAATATAAGTTATTGGGGTAGAGACTGCCTGCTTACAAACGTTCTCTGTCACTGGATGTAAGACGGGAGAGCTCACAGTAGTAACACGTGAAAGAAACATGACCCGGCGCTGCGCAGCGAGCAGCCACAGATGGGTTTCGCAGCTCGAGATAGAGCATCGCACGCTAAGACCCATCGTCTTTCCCAGCTTTCACCTTTGTTTCAGGGTGAAGGTGGCAACAGACCCTGTCCGTTTGAGGCAGACCTGGGTTATTACCACAGAGCGAGTCTGTGGTAATAACAACATCGGGCACGTTTGACTGAATGCATCCAAAATCAGGTCTCAGAAACCTTACTTTAGGCCTAATGGCCTTACACGTGCATTCATGGCTTTACTCGCATGAGGAATCACGTGGCTTCAGGGAGTAACGTCGCTGTTGTGTGTAAGCTCCAGGCACGCTTACCCTTCTAATTCAAGCAGCGGTCTTGCACAGCCTGCTAAGCATCTTGCCTGAATAAGGACACAGGGATTAGTAAAAATAAAATAAAAATAAATAAATATATAGCTTTTATTTTTTTTAAGTCATGACTTCAGTTAATTTTAGCCTGCTCTAAAAAACATGAGAGTTATTGTTATTTGTTCAGAGCATGCACTGCCTCCTTCCACGTAGGCAAATGACTCAATGCTTTCTTTTAAACAGTTGTGTTGAGAGCATTTTGCATGAGACACTGGACATTTTAACAACTAAAGAGTTCTTTTTAATCTTTTCCACTGTCCAGTCACTTGATATTTATTAATCGTATTATAGTATTGGGTTGAATTTATAGTCACAGCCCATTTGTAAGAATTTTTTTTCCTGAATTTTCCATAAGTCTGCCTGTACACTGCCCAATATGGCTCATTTTTCATGTAAACAGGATTTTTGTTTTATGCAAACTTCTGGCTATTGCCCTCTGTAAATTGACAACAGTCTGTCCTTTTAAAATACTTTGTAGTGAACATAAAAAGAGCTAATCTGTCTCTATATTAGTGTGTTCAGTGGTGGCTTTTTGATTGCCATGTCGGTGTCCTAGCTGGCTTTATTTCTTCCCTCTCATACTGTTTAGTAAGGCCTACAGTAGCTGTAGGGCTAAAAGCGGTTACGTGACGGAGATTTTGAATGTATTAAGAGCACAAGTGAATAGAGATGTGAACTAGTGATAATTGGATGGTAATTAGAATTTTTTTTTTTTTTTACAATTATTTGTTTTGTAAGTGAATAATGGTAGGGTATATTAAATGAAATGACATGAATGCAAACTGACATCTTAGAAATGAGGCTTTGCTGTCCCCCAGACCTATGCTGTAACCTCAGTCCTGACCTTTCACGTTTTTGCTCTGTTGTTCCTTCAGCAGATACTGAAGGTCTGGTGTCTGACCGATTGAAAGTTTTGTATCATGGTCTAAAGTGTAAATGGAATTGTGTAGCAATCTGTCTACTTAAAAGCACAAGGCTCGCATTCGTAATGCGATACAAGCCAAGACCTGAGGTTTGATTCACCTTCCAACTTCTGTTTTAAAAAGGTATATCTGCAAATGGAGTAAGAGACTTGCGGTCCCGTGCACTCTAACCTGTTAGCATTACTTTACAGCGTGGGCTTTCAGATGCTAGAGTAAGTATTGGAGAGATGAGAACCTGTATATGCCGAGGACTGGAAGCGGTGAGATGACTAGATGTGATGTGCAGCTGCGTGTAAGCATCAGCATCCGTGTGTGCCCTCCTCCTGCCTTCTCCCTTGGCTGTGTGTGTTGGGCAAGGGCGTGCCAGTGGGTTTTGCTGTGCATCAATACCAGGTTGCTTTTGGTTGAAGGTTAGCCCAAGTGGCAACGTCCAGATCTGTGTTAGCTGAAGGGTTTCTTGTGGTGAGATACTGTGATGGAGACAACCCTCAAGTTCGATAATTTCTCCTTTATTTTCTGATCAGTTCCTTAGCAGTCATCAACTCATTTTAGGACTAGCGGAAAACCTGACTTAAGGATTTATTGAGTTGCTCTTTGCTCTATAAAGAGTACAAATGTTGACGTGTTTCTTGTTCGTATTGGAGTGTGGTTGTGACTTACCACATTTTTGTTTGTCAGGTACCCACGCGTGAAGGTCCTTGTATTTTTGTAAATTTAACATTTCTGTGAGGCCAGCTACTTAAAAGAAAGTTAGGCTTTAATGGAGAAGGATAATTACAAAAAGCAGGCCTAATTCTCCTTTACTGTGCTCAGAATTTTTGTGCTAGTGAATGTTTTCTCATTGATGTGGTTCCTTTTCAGTGCCATGTGTAGTAGCGGAGTAGAGAGTGATTTTTCAAATTAATATGATAGTAAAAGCATTCCTCCTCTTCCTGAGCCCCTGAGCACGTCCCTTCCCTGGTACTGTGCCATGTTCATAGCTATCCCCAGATAGTCTGACAGCAAGTAGATCCAGAATCGTTTGAAAATTTACTGTATGCAAACAGGGGGAAAAAAAAAAAAAGAAATCCTGGTGGATTTGTGCACTAGAAGAAGTTTTAAGTTTATTCTTCATGTACCACTAGCAGTTAAAAACCCATAGCAGTAATCATGTGTAATGCATTTTTATTTACAGATTAGTAGGCTCTACTCTGACATATGACTAACAGGGAAGCCCCTCCCTTTAACAGTTGTATGTCATCTGCTTCAGAGAACTAATTACTTGGCAATTCCCATTTGATAATTCCCTCTTTATTTTCTGATGAGTTACTTAACAGTGATGAGCTTGTGGAGCAGAATACCGTGCTTAATCTGTGCTTCAGAAACTACGGTGGGGGCCTGGGGATATCATTGTTTTCTAGATGCTGTTTAGCCTTGCCACAGGAACATTGAAACCACACTAAGACATGTTAACAGTTCACAGTTAACAGTAAGCTTAATGTGAGTGATGCGCAGCATTTGCCAAAAATAAAAGAGGGGTTTAGATTACTGTTGCACTGCAAACAGCATGTTAAATATATCATTTTTCCAAAAATCAAAACAGAACCTAACACAATTTAGACACGAGGAAGTAGAAGTTTGTGTCAGAGGTATCTTCTGTGTATCATTTCTCCCCTTCATTGAAATGATACATTTAAAAGGAAATTTTATTCTCTAAAAAAACTTTTTTAAAAAATGACTATTTTCTTGTAATATCTATTTGACAGTTCAACTGATACTGGTGATTGTTGTGTTGTTTTAGTATGAGATAGTTAAATAAATCATCACTGTGTTTTCTTTACTGTTACCTGTCTGTCTCTATTCTTTCCCAATCCCTTTTCACATTCTTTTACTCTAGTGGCCACAGCAACCCTTGTTTCTGGCAGGGGAATGCATTGCAAGTCTCGCTGCTAATTACAACATCGCAGTGTTCCTCGAGGGTACCTGAGTTCAGCGGCGCTTAGCTACAGCGCCAGGCGAGGGGATTTATGGGGTGAAGTGACCTCAGTCTGCTCGTGGCAGTCCTGGTAAAGTCAAAGTGAGTCTCTCCAGCAGTTCAGGGGTCAGATGGATCCTGTTCAGAGCCCGTGTCTCTGAAATTCAGCTGTGTGAAACCATGTTATTGAATCTGATCAAAATTTTATCATTGATTTCAGTAGAGGAAGGTTTGTGGATCAGCTGCAGTCACTTTGACTAGCTGGTGGCATTATCGCAGATACTGATACCTGAAGAATTGCATTTTAGCTGATCCAGTGCCATAAGCTGAGAATTGGGCTATTTTTTCTTTTACTTGAATAAGAAGTGTAGTATTTTGTGTATTAGCTCACATGACATTGCATCACCAAGGCTTGCTGATTTATTAGATATTCACAATGATATCTCTTGGCCAGTACGGGAAGCTGTGTCGCAGGCTTGTTTTATCAATGAGAAAAATGCATTTGTACATAGTTACATGTGCTTTTTGTAAAATTAATCAGAGGAACAGTAATTTTATGAAACATATAATTCAGAACAGATTAATCTACTTTAATTGTGCTCATGAAGTACGCCAACTATAAAATCTTTTGAAAGGAATATTAATCAAGTTGATCAAAGGTGGCTTGAAGTACAGAATTCAAATACCAACACAATTACTTTATATCTGTCTGTATGTTTTCTGTAGCTTGGGTGATCATTTTAAAAACCTATTTAATACAAAAATAAGTTCCATTTTGCTTTTTGGATATTTTTTCCTACAGAATATGTCACATTTTAGAAGCAAAGATGCCAGAGGGCAAGATAGATAAAATTTTGCATTTTATAAAATGTGGTGAGTAGGGAGCATAATAAAACAAGCAAGTAAAACCCAAGAGAAGGTAATTGAATAATTTTTTTCTTTTTTTTTACATTTTTTCCTGTTTACTTTTTTTTTTAAACGACTCAAGGTATCTCTCAGGTTTTGCTGTATAGACATTGCCAAAACCACAAATCTCCCTGAAAATCAAGAAAAAAACCAACTATGACCATGAGCAGAATGCTCCACCTGTGATCTGAAAGGTTCACTTACACACCTGGGAGTTGTGCCTTGACAGATCCTTCTACAAACCATTACAGCTGTTGTGGAGGGACCTGCATCCCAAGCCCTGGTGTCAGATTCATTTTACAGAGGCAACCAAAGAGTTACTAGGCGGTGATTTGCGCTGGTATTCAACTGCCTGCTCAGAGGCGAAAGGTTGCAGTGGCAGTTGTCCACCTGTGAATTGTCCAAACCACCTTGTGTTCACCTTCCTCTTTGGGCTTAGCAGCATTTCCCCAAAGACTGAGACATTACTCAGGCAGCATTGCCTATGATTTCAGAAGAGATTGTGCCTAAGGACATACAAATTTGGTCCAAGATGTTTTCTTCCTTAAGCAAGGGGAGGCAATGTTGCTTGTCATTAAGATTGAACGTTCGAGTAGAATGTTTGGCCCCAGACATACAGATACTGGTGTTTGTATCAATATTTATGCAAGTAAAAGACTATCGTATGAATGTTGTGAACATGAACTTTCAGCTCATACAAGTTTTTAATTGCATCATAATGTCTTAAGACTTGAGCATTTGGTTTAAAACAACTTGTTAACATATGGTAGAGGTTTCTCTGCTGATAACTGCTGTTGTCTCCCTGACACCCAAATGAAATGGTACCTTCTCCCCTACTTTTATTACAAATGTGAGAAGTAGTACGTCCTAAATTTTGTATTTCTTTTCTCTGGATTCTCTCTCTGTTTCCCCACCAGCTACCCTGGCCTATGTTAGCATGACTCCTCTGTGAGCGACACTTGCTGATGGTCTAGCCAAAGATGAACTGGTGGGTCTGGGCAAACGCTTTGCCTTTGCATTTCCTAGTCTGCAGAACTGAGAAGCTGCTTCACCACTCCGCTTCGGTCTTGTCTGTCTCCTCTTTGAATCAGGGATGAGTTTCAGGTTTCCTATTTATCTGTCTTGCTACATTTGCTTGGATCTCTGCTGTGATCTGGCCTGATACTTTTGTTGTTGGTGACACAGTCTTGGGAATCACTTGTGATTTCCTTTGTGAACTCCACAGCTGATTAATTAAATTGTGGGGAGATAAGTGACACGGCAGTGCTGTCTCTGTAATGTGTTTTGAGGTCTGTGTTCTACTTTACGGGGAAAGAGGAGGAGGGTGGGTATTATGGACCAATAATCTGGAGTTTAAAATTGCACTGTGTTTGTTTGGGTAGCACACAAGTATATTGACTTAAAGTATGTGTGATACCACAATACCGGAAGGACCGAAGGAGGAGTGAAAAAAATCTTTATTTTGTTCCATATTTGCACAAGCTGACAGAATAACTCAGTCCCAGTGCCTCGTCCTGAGCTATGAGAATGATATAAACTGGCATGGGTATGTCTACGGCCAGTTTATTTTGGTTGCAGCTCAGCGGCAGATTCGGGGGCAATACAGTGTGTAGTGACTGAGTGAATTAACTTAATTCCTGAGTGGAAGTATGACATTTGTTACATGACACTACTATCCAGATGTTGTTATCTCTTACAGTACAGCCAGAAAGGGCCCCACGGAAAATTGAGGTGGGTAGAAGGTTTATAGTAGGCATCTGAAATACATTAAACAGCAGCAGTCAAGTATGCTCCTGTTACCTAAGGAGTCGAACTTGTTGAATGTCACGTTGGCTGTATGGAACGGGAGAAATGCAAACTAAGACACACTTCTGCTACGCGTGCAGCTCTGCTATGCGGCGCGTTCATCTGAGCTGTCAGCTGGCTGGCTGCACGGCATTTGGTGCTGTTGATAGAGCTCAGCCAGAGCGTCTCTGTGAAACCAGTAGTGCTGCGCAGCCTGTGCTGCAGCAACCAGGTTTTTATGCTCCTTCCCTTGTTCCGCGTGAACTGTGCGTGTTGTGCGTCACGCCGAGGCGCTCGCCCAAAGGCAGTGGTGGAATAAGGGGTCTGGTTCCCACGTCCGTTACTTACCTGGATGGTGCAAACGGAGCCGTGTGGGTGTGTATGTGGCGTGACAGATCATCGGATCTAGCCTGGGGTCTCAGACGGGGAGGGGGTGTGTGTGTCTGGGCCCTCTGGACTTGGAGCTGTTGCCAGCAGGTCAGTGTTGCTGATCGGACGCTGCTTGGTTGCTGCTGCGGCAGTTGAGTGTTCGCTTGGCTTTTCCTCGAAGTGAAAAGAGAATAAAAATTGTTCCTCAGTCGAAGTGTCATTGGTCTTCTTCCCGTGCTTCAGGTGGACATGTTGGTGAATTAGATTAATCTTTATTAAGATTAATCAAGAAGTATTTTGCTCTTTCATCCTTCTGTCCCATTTTAACCTTTTCCAGACTTTAGTCTCTTATTGCTGGCCAATTAATTTCACTCCTCACCCCCTTCTCTGCTGAGGTTCTCCTGTGCTCAGCAGTTCTTGCTGCTGCATATCTGACCTACTTGTATGGCTCCCTCACCAGGTTTGTTACCTGCATGATACTTTGATTGTGTGTTGGCGCTTTCTTCGGCTTGATTTTTGTGTGTGTTTCTGTGTCTAAAATCCATTTCTGCTCAGAGGGTTTCAATACCTCAGTAATTTTCTGCAAAACTGCAAATTTGAATGTTGTTTCATCTACCTCTCTTCCTTACTCGTTAGTCATACCTGGATTCTGAGCTTTGCAATCCTGATGATCTGCCTGGACAAGCCTTTCACTCCATACAGCCTTCCCGTTCTCCTCATGGGAAAAAAACCTTTATTTCTTCTCTGCAGCTTCAATGTGGGTGCCCATTTCCCTGGCTGAACATGGGATTTTCAGTCCTGCGTACCCCTGCCAGTCTTCTCTGGTTTCCAGCTGCAGTGTCTCTTCAGCAGGCATCTTGCTTTTCAGGCTTGTCAGCTGGTCTTTAACAAATCAGTTGCATGTATTTGTTTGTATAATATTTCATGCTTGCAGTGAGGAAAAAAAAAAAAAAATCAGTTGTTCTCGCTGTACCTGAGCATGAGCTGGGAGCCACCCCCTTTGGGTCACTTGTTCATAAGATAATGAAGTCACTGTTACTTTATTATTATATCATATGGTCTGCTAATCAGAGGATTATTTTACTGTGTTAACAGCAGCATTTCAAATTGTTAACGTTAGTAAGTTTTTAAAATGTAATATAATTTTCACATGTCATACTAGTGAGACAAAAGTAACATAGGTTTCCAGTTGTTTTTATACTGTGACTCTGCTCTGGTGGCAAAGTTCTGTAGTAGCAGGTTGCAAAACTTTCAAGATAAAATGTAAGCTAAACCAAAAAAGAATGTTTGAAAAGCACTTCATTCAGAAAAAGAAAAGAAATTGAACATGGTATGAATTTTGAGTGAGGCTCTTCAGTGAGGGGAAAAATTCCTGGACTGCTATGGAGAAGTACAGGAATGAAGCACTGTACCACTGAGTGAGTGAAGTTCACAGAAGGTATGAAGTGAAAAAATGTGAGGCATTTTTTCTTTGTGTATCACTGTGTTTTTGGCAAGACCTGACTATTGGAATGATAATGTGGTTATAGTAGATTTTAAAAAATCCAGTAAGTATTTTGGTTTATAATTTTGGAGATTATATGTTTTCTCAAAAAACTAGGCTTTTGAGTGAAAGGAAAATTGTCAAAAATAATGCTTTTATCTCAAAATTGATACCCCTTCTTCTTACAGGTAACACCAAAAAAAATACAAACTAAAGAATACTAGAGGAAAATACATATTTTTCCAAATGGGTTTACTCGGTGTATGTAAACAATAGCTTGCATATAGTTAGTTTCACTTTTCCCCTACTTAGACAGTTTCCCAAGGTGAGAGAAACATCTGAAAAAAACCCAATCATGTGCTTGTTAAGATTATAAAAATTGGTGCAGGGACCTTGGATGTATGAGTTACTACTTTTTAAATCCTCCATTAAAAACAAGACTAGACTCCATATTGATGGAGTCCTTTTAAAAGCAGTGCCCTTTTAATCAGCAAACAGGTCCTCTGTGCATCAAATAATTAAAAATAGAGCAAAGTTTCTGAACAAGGCGTCTGGCAGAAGCGTCTGTACTTCCATCTGTGCGTGATTAGCAGAATGTTTCATGATATTTAAATAGCACAAGCTTTGCTCTCTTTTTTATTATTTGTTGTGCTGAAGACCTGTTTGCTTGTTAAGTGGTCTTTTTTGAATAGTCACTGGCAGGGAATCAGGAAAGTGTATGAAGACATCTTGTACACACTGCAAATGCCAAATTGTCCCTTTTTTTCAGAGAGACACTGCCCTTAACAATTTTTTTTGATAGGAGTTTTGCCATGTCCTTCGCTTGGTTTTTAAAATTTCTTAGGGGCCAGTTCATTCCAGAGGGAGTTTACTATCTATTGTGGTCACTGCCCATGGACTACGGTTTCACTGATAGGGCTATTATTTGTGTAACAGAGGAGCTCAGAGGCACGTTACAGTGCGAGCACGCACCAGGGTGTATTTGCAGAGTACGGGTGGCGGTTCAGATCTGCAGCTTCTGCTGGCTGTGCACGGGAGCCGCGCGTCTAATCTGCGGTGCACACTGCTCTGAAGCCGTACCCTTCCAGCAGGGATGTAATCAGCCAGGCAACAGCTTTCCAAGTGGTTTTGAGGCCTTAAACTGGGACTCCTCCTTGCTGGCAGTCGTTCAGCATTGGGCTGTGTGCTCTTTGTCTTTGGCTAGCGACGGGGCGCTTTGCAGTTGTAGCCACTGATTTCCCTTCATACTAGTACAGTCTTTGTGTGTGTGTTTTACAGACACCTGAACAAGTAGGTATGCCATGAAAAGAAGCTGACACCTGGATGCTACGTGTGTTGCTGTAGCTGGCTGAGGGCGGTTCTGTTACGTGCAAGTGCCCGGTTGTTTGGAGCTGGCAGGGAGCTGGGACACTCCGATGGGCTCAGAGGTCCTTTGTGGAGAGCTGGTATTCAGTCTTTGAACAATTTGTGTTCTTGGATGGGCACAGAAAATAAGAGCTTTTGTGGCATGTGTAAGTGGGTTTTACTCTGGAGCTGGGCTTTTTGTTGCTGTTTATTTTTTTGATTCTTGTGTTTGAGAAGGGCTGTGGTGTGTGAATGCTGACCTTGGTCATCTCTTAACTCTGGTTCAGGACTTCAAAAGAAATTGTGGTTACTACTGAGAGCAAAGCTGTTCACCTGTCAACGAAAGTGTATAAACTGTGTGTTCATACCTCAGACAAAACACTGAGAAGCTTCTGCCACAGAGAAAGAGACTCCATGTAGGGTTCACCTCACCTAGCTTATGCAGTGCTCTTGGTATCCATCATGCTGTTTCTGGCCCAGCTTCTGCAGAGTGGGGTGCTCCAGGGTCTCAGAGCCAGTTTTCCTTAGCAGGATTATATCTGACGTGGGCGAGTGGTTGGAAATTCAGTGAGGGGCCCAGTGGTAGGACCATTTTGCAAATGCCTGTACACTGTGTGGTTCAGCTTCAGGTGCCCAGGGAAGCCTGAAGATGAATGACTAGATGGCAGAGGACTCCTGGAAGGGCAAGAGAAGGAACAATCATACTTCACTGTGAAAGCTCAGAGCAACATGTATGCCGGTTTCTTCAGCTAGACCTGTCAACTAGGGCATGAAGCAGTTCTACTCACATTTTACCCACATAGCTCCTAAAAAGTGTTAATATTGGCCTTCTTAACAATTGATTTCTGCAGAAGGAAGGAGAATTACTTCTAGAGCTGATTCTTGATCAGTGCAGTTTGCTGGCCCTCCAGGAGCAGGAAGGGAGAAGGAAGACTCAGGCTTATTTTGGAAAGATGTAGAAAGTTGTGTTGGTAGGTTAGTTAACCTAGCCAAGTTTTGTGTTTTGCTCCTAGTACTTGTTCTCAGAATATACCATAATGGGTTTTTTGGAACGGCTTCAGCTTATGTTGTGAATGTGAATTAATTAACATTAGTATGAATTGCATATTGTGGAATGGAATTTGTTTTTCTGTGCCTTCTGTCATGCTCAAGGTACTTCAAACACTTTAAAATAATGAGTGCAGCTATAATAGTGCAGTGGCTCTGTAGACAAACAGAGCCGTCCTTCTGGGTGCAACAGGAGATCAAATTCAAGGATGGTTTTGCTGATTGGAGTGGGAAGAATACCGGTTGCGATGTTAGTATTACCCCTGCTATTTTTTTAAAAAGCATTTGTGACAAGCTCTCTATTTTGGCAGACTGGATTCTGCTGTTTATTACTTCATTTATAACTCTCGATGCAGTGTAAACAGAATGATGAAGAATTGCAGGGCACATTATTTAAACCTCATTGTTGCATTTCTAGCCCTGATTATTTCACATCATGACATACTACATGAAAAAGCTGGTAGTCCTTAATTTCCTGAAACAAAACCAAGAGCTTCCTTTTATGACCCTGCAAAAGCACATTATAGCAAAACAGGTAAACCTGATTTCAGCCTAAGATGGTAAGATCCTGTTGATTTGTGTGAAAAATAAGGGTTCCATTAGTTGTCTGCAGGTCTCCAGAGGAGAGGGAGGTGCCTTGTATCACTCAAAAACAATTCTTTTCAGCTGGCTGGAGAGAAGTATGGATAGCATCCAACATACAGACGTCTCCAAGTACAAGGATTATAATGGAAATGTTGATGACCAGTCAGTATAGAGATATTAGCAAGCATTTATATAACTCAGAGTTGTTGACTACTGTAGACATGTTGTTTTAGGCCCTGTTCCCACTGGCATTCCTCCTGTTGACTTTTGGAGGGTTAGGATCAGACCCCTTTGGCTCAAATTTGGAGTGAAGTTAATTAAGACTGAAAGAAGCGTACACGTTCTGAAGTCAGCTTCCGGTTTTGGAGGGGAGAACAGTGGAAATAATGGACCTGTACAGTGATACTGAAAGACTTTATGGCATGATCAAGCCATACACTGAACATAAATCTTTCCCTGAGTTATTTGGGATATTTCATTTTGATCTGTAGCTTGTAGTGTAGTCTGTTAATGGAAGGCTCGACATGGTTTTTGTGCATTCCTCATAAAGCTGTTCTTTGACAAGGAGAAAAACATATCTATCTAATTACACGCACCTTTCTGTATAAGGCAATAGGTGTTCATTATTTTCAGTTTGAACTATTATATGAAAGCTTCTCCAAAACTTTGGCAGTTTGGTAGGAAGGAGTGGCAGTTCAGTGCATTCTCAGCTGTGCAGCTCTGATGTATGTTGCTTTTAGACACCTACATGTTATAATAAAAATACCCCTTATAGCCAAAGATATGTAACCACAGTCTAGATAATTACAAAAGAGAGACACTCAACTAAGTACTGAAACAAGGGGGAAAAAAAAAAAAACAACCGAACACCAAAAAGAGAGATTATTTTTTTTGAAGCGCAATAGAAATGATAAAGGAAAGAATTACTATTCCATAAATATGAGGAGGGGAAAAAAAAAAAAGCTTAGTGGTTCACTATATGTTAAATTGCTATCAGTTAGGGAATATATGTGGAACAAAAGTCTGAAATACTAAATACTATAAATTCAATTGATATTCAGGGCTCAGTTGTTCTCCAGAAAAAGAATAAATGTGTAGCTTTGCTAAAAACAACAAAAGCCAGTTTGGGGAAATGTATGAGTACTGATAGAAAAGCTGAACAATACATCTCTCTGTAAAATTGCATGTGACTGGTGTAAGTGCTATTCTGTCACAGCTAGGGCTGCTGAAATTGTAAGCAGGTAGCAAAAATTTACTGTTTAATATTTCACGGATAATAATTATTCTGAATGCTTTAAATAGCATAGGAAAAGTAATGTCACAAACTTGACATTTGAATATTAATATTGATACTGAAACAGTCTCACCACAGAGAATGCCAGGACTGTAGGAGGAAGGACAGCATTTTGATCAGATAGAGACAGAAAAGTTTTAAAGACATTCAAAAAGGTTAAAAAAAAGCCTTCTGAAAACCAGGGCAAAATTACCTTTCAGGATTGGACATTTTATATCTAGTTTTGGGAATATCCCTACACAGGTAAAATTGGAAGCAAAGAGATGTTTTTCTGTCATTTCTGTCCTTGCCCCTCCTCCCCCATTTGCTGTTTGAGGAAGACTCTCAAAAAGGTTAACAGCACAGGGCTACAAAGTGTTTTGGATTCACTCATACAGATACATGAGTGTGTGTGGATTCAAGAAAAGATGCGTGCACATTTTAGGTTTTGTACTGCTGGTGTAGGTTGCATCTAGTTTGATTCTAGCCATTTAGCTATGTGCAAGCTAGTTAAAGGAGTTTTCTCTTTTGGGGACAGGAAGGAAAAAATTGTCAGCCTCCTTTCTGAAAGTGTTTGGGTAGTTGTGACTTCTTTTTCCATTCAAAAATACATCTTGCGCTTTCAAACTGACTTATTTTCAGATGATTAATGGTAACTTTTTTTCTTTAGAATGCAAATGCAATTTCAGCGTACTTTCATGCTGTATAATACTCCTCATTGCACAAACTGCTTACCAGACAAATTAAAAAGATAGGTATGTATTTAAAAACCAACCAACCAAACCCAAAATACAGTTTACCTTCTGAAATATTTATATACTCGTAGTTGTAGGTGCTTGCAACATATTTATGCCAAAGTGGCAGCATTCTGCTTTGCCAAGTGTAAGCAGCTCCTTTAGCTGTGTGTTACCTGCTGCAAGTAGGAGAAATTGGGCAAGTCACTAGAACCGTTGCAATGCCTTTGTGTCTCAGCGGTGGTAACCGACACTGAAGCAACCCCTCTGAGGTACCTTTTGCAGGGGGATGTTGGGGAATCCCAGGTCCCTGGCAATC
>NW_010549216.1:61398-63831 GCF_000687285.1 Phaethon lepturus | reverse complement strand
CCTGTCCAAAGGGTGACGTTTATTAAGAAACGCAGATCCCTTGCTGCCAGTGTGCGTATACAAACTGGGCAGACTCCTGACTCCCAGGTGATGCCAATGGCGTTTTAGCCTGCCGAGTTGTTGAATTCATTAGGGACAATTTCATTTTCTCTAAGGAGACCTGGACGAGATAGTAACACATAGAGATCTTACTCTCCAGGGCTGTGCTGTTTGTAAAGTGATTCACAGCATGTATGGAGTGGATGGAAATTGTTGTCCTGGAAGTGTTCCAGTTTGTTATTATTTTGAAGTCATTTTGCCCAGGCACAAATGCTGATGATTGTATGGGGAGAGCCTCTAAAGTTACAAAGAGTGGAAAGTGAATCTCTCGCACCTTAGCTTAGGTTGTAACTACTGAATGACATTTTATTTTGTGGCCAGTTATTCACCTGACTATCCGGACCTCTGTTCTAAATAAAAAAAACAATAAAATAAAATAATCAGGGGACTTTGGCCTGTTACAAGATGGGTTGCTGTTGCAGATGATTATGTAGATCTATTTTACTGTCCGTTCCTAATGCTGAGATTTAGAAAAGCATCTTGATTTTTGAACTGCCCAGAAATACAGCCCAAATTGGGAGTAATCATACTGAAACAAATGACTTTTTTTCATCCTATACTTCCTCTATTTCTTCAACTGTTTCCCGTAGTATCAGTAGGGTAGGATAGTAGGTTAAATCATTTTTCTTTTTTTTTTTTTTTTTTTTTTTTATTTTTTGTATTTATGCTGTGGTATAACTGCTCTTAGGGACACAGAAGTAAGTTGTTAAGATAACATTCATGTTCTGATTTAGAGCCTGAACCTGCTCCCTTGATGTTAGTGCAAATTAATGGAATTAGAATCAGACCTTTAAAGACTAAGAATAACAAAAAACCCTAAGCCCCAACTGTAGTATCTTAGAGCTGACCAAGTTAAAAATATGAATGAAAAATTGTGACATATGCCTAATCCTCAGCTAATTTTCATAGTGAATGAAATAATCTTCCATGGAGCTATGTGTGGCCAACGTGTTATTGTACATCAGGGTCCTATTAATCCATAGATTATTGACAGAGCATATGGTAACTGCTCCTAATCATGCCATATACAACATGTTTTTATCTTTGCATTGTTTAAAACTACATTCTAATGTGTCACTGGGGATATATGTAGTCTTGGAAAAACTGTTTGCGCTGTGGTATTTGCTGGCAATATGGTATGAGGCTAGAATGTACGCTAGATGTACAAATTACATATGCTGCAGAATTTGCAGAATTTGTGAATTTGCATTTTAAAATACTTGTCATTTCTGGAAATACCCCGAGGTGTAACTGTCCGCAACTTCCCTCTACTAAGTAATTATTAAATACTTGCTTTCAAAGCTGAATCATTAAGCAGCTGAGGAGTGGGTTTCCCAGCTAGTGATTTTAAAACCTTGCAGTCAGAACTGTGACCCAGAAAGTTTTTTTCTTAACATATTGCTGTCCTGTTCATTAATAACATGTGAAGTACTGAAGCCTGTTAGCTGAATGCCCTGCCTCCCCTGGTGCAGTTTATTACCCTGTCTTTTAGAAAAAGTGATAGCAGAAGGTGCATGCAAAATCACACCCAAATTTGGTGTAATCTAGAGATACTTTACCTGGCATCCGTTGCCCAAAGAGAAAAAAAGTCGCTCACACCTCTGCTTGGAGCTACCTATTGCACATGTGAGCCCTTGGGAGTAGGGGTTCAAACCCTGGGAGAGCAGAGTGGCATCTGTCCTTCCCGGGGCGACATTTTGGAGGCCGGGGGTATGGGAGTGCCAGGGGTCATGCACCTGAAAGCTGGGGCCTCGCCAGCCTGTGTGCTGTTGAGGGACGGGGAACTGCTCGGGGACGGGCGACCAGATTTTCATTTTTCCCATTTGCCCCTGCTCGCCCTTTGCTGTTGTGTTTCGGTGGGGCCGATTTCTTTTCTGTACGATACCTGCGGGATTTTTGTGGGATAAATAGAAGTGCATTTGTTGCACCTGTACCTTACTCCTGTGGAAGTCCCACTAGCTTTAGGGATAAATCCATCCCCCACCTTTAAGCAAGTCCACTGCATTTTGGGCATTTGACTTCCCCAGGCGGCTGCAGGGCAGGGGTGTTTCCTGCCCTTGCTCCACCCTTGAGCGAGCTACGCCATGTTTGCAGTGAGCGCCTGTTAGCTCTCAAATAATATCCATGTCTTTTCCGCGAACTCCCTCTTTCCCAGGCCGGCGAGATGCTGGTGGTGGGGCCTGCTGGGCCTCTCCTGAAGCCCCGGGTGCCAGGGAGGGCCCTGGGCTTGCCCCTGGCTGCAGGCCTCCCGGACAAACACCACCACCCGTGTCTCCTCAAGCACCCGTGGGCCTGCGCTCGAGACTGGCCACCTCCCCCGCCCCCGCCCGCCTT
>NW_010549216.1:25457-61365 GCF_000687285.1 Phaethon lepturus | reverse complement strand
CGGGCGCCGGGGCCCCCCTGCCGCCCCGGAGCAGCGGCTGCCCCTCGCAGGGGGTTTTCCACCGCTCCTGGCTGCTGCAGGGTCAGGTTTATCCCAAGAGCGTGTGTTTGCGGGTGCCTGATGCCGGTGGTGCAGCCATGGCTTGGGGAAGAAGGAGGGATGAGGCATGTGGGGGCTGCCTGCGAGACTGCACACCTTCTGCACAGTTTCAGAATACTTGGAAAATAGTAAGCCAATTAACTGCTAAGCCTGGAGTTTGTTTATATGCACCCCAAATATTGTATAATACCTATAACCCCATTTTTTGCCACCCTTCGGGGTGGCATGGATACAACGGTGCGGCGCCACGTGTGCATGACTGCAGGGAAAGTACCCACCATCGCAGTCTTCACCGGAGGCTGCCTACTGCAGAGCGTTGTTGGTTACGCTGGTTAATTGGTTTGCAGCGTAACGGTGGTTTTTTAGTTTGTACTCTGTGGTGGCAATAGTGACCAGGCACTGTGGTGTGCGGACTGGTTGCCTGAGAGCCTGTCTCTGAAGAGCAGTCACGCAGGAAGGGAAGCTGGCTGTCAGCCGGCGCCCAGTCACTCTGGGGGGGGCTTCACATTTACTGGGAAAACCATAGGGAGCCTGCAAATGGAAAAAGATTGAAAGCCTGCTCAGTCTTTCTGCAGGTGAAGTGAGCTCATGAAGTTATCTTTTTGGTTGTGCTGATTGTTTTGTAGATTATTAATTTTTTTTTTTTTTCATTTTCACGTCATTTCTCTTGTTTCTTTCCTGTACATTTTCAGTCAATGGATAGCTCTGTCTCTTTGAATATACGTGAAGTTGTTTAATATCCAAAATTCTTTATTGATCTAATAAATTAATTCAACTGGGTGACTTTGCAAACATGGTAGGGTAGCTTAGTGAATTTATTTAAAAATTAATGTTTAACATACAATACCTTCTGTCAAGTTACCAACCATTCTGGGAGTGGTGTTGTAGTTATGGCTGTTTTCAGAGAACTTCAGAGTTTGCTAGAAAAATTATCATTCCGAGTAAAATATTTTCTGCTTGTTTTCATTATGAAAGGGAATAAATTGTTCCCAGATACACTGACAGTAATCCATCCATTCGTCAGACCTTGTAGTAAATGATAATACTCCCCTGGCCATTTTTGAGATACTGAAGTGTGGAAGAGAAAAAACCCTTATTTCATTATTTAGATATATGGAAATAATCCTTTTTTTCCCTTTTTTGCGCTTTCTCTGGCAGCTTTTAAAAAATTCCACTGCACTCCCTGTAGATGGGCCCAAAACAGAAGAAACCAGTCCTGAAAGTTCAGCCTGGTTCACATCTGAGCGTGCTGCCTCTCTTGCCTCATCGCGAATTCACAGCAACCCACTGGCATCATAACGTGGAACGAGCCGCAGAGCCATCCACAACTTTGCTTAGTCTTGAGCAGTCAGGCTGGCAAGAGAGTGGAAAATGCTCTCCAGTGGGAGGTTTGATCCTTAGAAAAGTCTGAAATGGAGCACAGAGTTGTGCTGCATATGGGAGTAAATTCTTGCTCAGATGGGGACGGCCTTGCTTCTGTCCTGTGCCTGTTGGTGCCACGGCGCAGGGCGAGGGAGGAGAAGCAGCAGGTCGTGCCCCTGGGTCAGGCAGGAAAGCTGCTGCCCTTCCTAGCTGCGTTCCCCTGATGCTTTGGTGGGCCTTGCCCATGCATGGTGGCAGGTAGGTGCCTGCTGGGGGGTTGTTAAGGCAGTATTCGTCGTGCTAGGACAGCTAGGACTCATGGAGCCTTGCTGGAGTTCAAGTGAACTGTGTGATTAGTATCATTTTATCTTCCAGTCGGCCTAATAGTACCAGGAGGCTGTTTCTGCTTTGCTTAACTTAATAGAAAAGATATTTTTACTTTCCTACATGTATACCTTATATAGAAGAACATGTGGCGTGGCTTTTTGTCAGGAGACAGCATGAACCGTATTTTCCAGTGTCATGACTGGCAAGTGTGAAATCTGCATCAAAATGCTTTTCCCAAGCATCCTTTAGGCTGACTAGGGAGAAGTACTGTTGGGTGTACAGGGTGCTCATACCTGAGCTCTGGTCCCCACTGGTGTCAAGGGAGTTTTTCCATTGAGTTTGAGTAGTTGAGCTGGGGAAGTGATCTGAGAAATCTTCCCGCCTGAAGGGTATGAGGTGGGAATGGATGGAAGGAACCCTAAATGATATTAGGGAAGCGGTAGGCTAGGAGAAAGAGGGTCCAATAAAATCAGGTAATAAAACACACCCATAAAACTGCAGGACCTTAAGTTTGAAAGAGTAGCTCTATGCTTACATGCTTGGCACAACTTTCATTTCTAATTTGTCTCCTTTCTTCAGGCTTCCTCTTGCCAGAGAGACGGTCTGTGTGCCTGCTGTCTGCAGCTGGAGAGTCCCTGGTCTGGTCATGCCAGTGGTGGCAGAGGTCCAAAGCCAGGGAAGATAATGGAGTCTTCCGTGTAGCAGTCATGGCTCTTGGGTGGTTGGGTTTGGCTGGTTTTCCAGATCATAGACTTAAGGCAGTAGGGCATTAGAAATATTATAGACTTTTAAATATATTGTTGGTGCATTTGGCTGGACTAACTGCTGCTTTTAATAGAGTTCAGATTTGAGATTTTGACAGGGTTTGGACATAAGCTTTGTTCATTTGCATTTGTAAAAGGAAGTTCTTTCATGCTTTGAAGGAAAAAAAATTACGAAGACAGAACTTCAAGTCTCTTCCTTAAATCAAAGTTTTCTGCCTGAAATGGGAACAACTCAGCAGAACAGTTTTAAGTAAACATGGCCATAACTGCTTATCTGAGACACTGCCATCCTCTCTTCTTACTGTGTTACTTTTTTGTGGTATCCTGGTGTCTCTCAGTCACTGACATGTTTGTTCTCACAGCACCTCCTTCACAGGCATATACTTTTACGTCCATGTGATAGTTGCCACCAAGATTTGAGACTTTGTTTGAAGAGCCCACTCCAGGAGTGTAGGTTTTCTATCCCTCTGTAGCTGAAATTTTTGAATTGCTGTCTGAAAGGTCTTTCGCCCTCCAGACTCCACTTTTCTCTCTCCCTCTGTCATGGCTGCTTCATTCATTATGGGGGGGAAAAAGACAGAGGCAACTGTTCCTGAGTCATCTCAAGTTAGTGTTTAGCACAGAACAGGATAAAATCTAGGTCAGAGGTGGCAAGTGACAGATGATGTCCAGTTGTAGCCTATGTGTGAATGTGGTATAAGCACTGGGAGAATTGCTGAAAATCATGTGTGTATGTAAGAGGGCAAGGAGTTAGGTACTACCCTCTAAAGCTAGTGCCTGAGCATGGGATCACGTTTCTGCTACTAGGTGGAAAAAACACACCATACTGTGAGAACGACTGACTGATATCTAACAGTACAGCTTGGGTGGTTTTTGCCTGTGTCTGTTAAAATACTGTAGGCTCACACCGGGTCTCTTATGCAGAGAGCACTGTCACATGTAATTAACTTCTGTGCATGTAAGTTCTTCCACTGTACCATTAGTTGAAACTTCATTATTAAAAGTAATTTTTATTTAAGTTAATACTTTGCTCTTACGACCTGCTTCTAAAGGACCAATTAGTTTTAATTTGTACATGAACAACAACAAAAAAATTTTTGTTACTGAATGTAGGATAATAATTTATTTGATAGGTATAGTAAAGTAAAACATTCTGTGATATTTGGTAGTGTACTTCTGTATGTTCTGTAGCATATTCTTTAAAGTAATGGAAGAATAAGAAATGAGAAGTGAGAGAAACGTTTTTGGTTTTTCATGGGAATTAACATTTCTACACATTTGTGAGACTCTAGTATATGTTATTTCTCTTTTTGGCCATGTTATGAGGAATAAATTAAAAAAAAAAAAAAAACAGAAAAAGAAGGCTGTGCCTTTCTCTCTGCCAGTTCTGTCATGCTTCAGACAATAGTGCATGAGGACATGGGAAGTGATCTCAGCCATGTTTTTAGTCCTATTTTAAAAATTACACTTCTTGGTGAAATAGTCTCCAAAATTATAAAGCTAGAACACATGCAGATGTAAGTATATTGCACTGCCAGTGTCAATCTAGTACTTAAAGAGCTTCACTACTGTTTGTATCTGCTCTTCTTTCATAATGGGCTGCAACTTGTTTACTAATGCTTGAAAGCATGTACACATCAAATAAATCTCTGGTATTTGGGCCATAGTGTACCAGCATTATGCAAAGGGTAGATTAACCACACTATATTAAGCTATGATCCACTGTACTCTTGATTCCTAGCTATACTAAATCAACCAAACCATCAAAGAACAAAATTAGTGGAAGGGTTCCTCAGACAATAGATTTATTTCCATGTTTATTTGCGTTATTGCTCTGAAAAGGGCAATCAGAAGAGGAAATCTCCTTGGGGCTCAGGGCATTATAAATTAATCATAAGACACGAAGTGAGCTTTGGGGTGTAGAAAACTAGCAAGAGATGCAAATGCTACATTGCTGGATTGTATGGTGCGTACAGTGTTGCTGCAACAGCTGAGAGACAATGCGCTCGCTGTGACTGCTGGTGCTGTTAATACATAGTCTTTAGCAAGCATTATATGGGCAAATCTGACACAGAATGAGTTTGAAACAGTGACTCAAAAGACTTTCCTAACATGAAGCATCTTTACTGCATATCCTTTTAGCTCTTTCCTGTTTTTACTCTGCTCTCTTTCAGTGAAAAGGTCAAGAAAAGCAGTAGCTCGGTGGCTGAATTTTTCAGAAGTGCTTTAGAGGAGAGAAAGTGGGGAAACCTCTTAAAGTGGTGTCTTGCTCAGTAAGTTAAGCCTTTTGTTCTTCAGTTAATTTATTTTCACTTTTTTGTTTGTTTGGTTTTTTTTTTTTTTTTTTTTTTTTTTTGTTGAGTCTTATGTATCAGATTAATTAAAGTGACTTTTAAGGTATTTCCAGGCGGGTGCAGAACTCCTCATCCCCACCTCAGTTTTCCCCCTCCCCCAGAGGTAGCCTTTGCTGTCAGAAACCAGTCAGCCCACCTTGTTAGACATGGTAGCATCGAGTCAGCTGTGTAGTTTCATAACATGACTGTCCATCTGCACTGAATGTGCTTGGTTGCCATATTCAGGTTCAGAGAATTAGAATACATAGCGTGTGCCTCCTTCTTTTTCACTTTCCCTGCACATGTGTGCACCCACACACTTGAATAATGCTCTCCCTTTGTCATTGCACTCTGAAAGCCACCAGCTGCATTAAGGAGAGATTTTTCAAAGCCCAGAACAGGAGCTTTTGGACTTTCCATAAAGCAGTAAGATACGTATATTTGCTATTGCTATCACAATAAGGAATTAGAAAAAAGAAAAAGAAAAAAAAAGACAAAAAAAAAGAAAAAAAAAGCGAGAACTGTATCCTTTATGGTAACAGATAGAAATGGAGGCATACAGGAAGATTTTCTTGATGTAGCTAGAGCCTCAGCTAGTGCTGGTGCCTTACTGTTGATTCAGATTGAAGGTCACAGCCTTAAAAAGTTAAGTGCTGAATATTCAAATTTAATTTATAGCATTAAATTAGGATGGCCTATAAGTTTAACTAGCCTTGAGGGTGCTAAGTATTTCCATTTGAGGCCAAAAGGACTTTCAGCTGGTCAGCAGTTCTTGTGATTGGGCCTGATACTACCTACTGTAATTTTCTTGCATACCTGATATCGCTGCATTTTTTGCAGGTATGAATTTCTTTGCTCACATCTTTTCATGCTTCATTTGCTAACTCTTCTGTTCTGCAAAATTGGCAGAATGACAGCAGACAACTCCCTCCTCCTTTTGTGTTAGGACTAATCCTTGGGGTTCTTTCTGATGTGTCTCCAGAAATATGTATTCAGCTTAGGCTGAATGCTGACTTAGAAATCTAAAATATGGACAGTGCAGATCGCTTTCTGAGTATTTTCTGTCTCTTAAAAAGAAATTGTTGTAGAGGTGTACATGAACAGTTCCAGAGTTTTAAACTCTCTGTGACATACAAATGTTTTAAAAATACAGATGTACTTTGGCACGTGCCTAAGTGCTTTGCTGAATCTCTACATTTGGCTTCATTTATGGGGATGGACTTTTTAGCAGGGCCTGTTGCGATAAGACAAGGGGTAATGGTTTTAAACTAAAAGAGAGTAGATTTAGACTAGATATAAGGAAGAGATTTTTTACAATGAGGGCAGTGAAACACTGGCACTGGTTGCCCAGAGGTGGTAGATACCCCATCCCTGAAAACATCCCAGGTTGGACAGGGCTCTGAGCAACCTGATCTAGCTGAAGATGTCCCTGCTCACTGCAGGGGGGTTGGACTAGATGGCCTTTAAAGTTCCCTTCCAACTGCAGAATTCTATGATTCTACGTAGCATACTTGGAGCTTTACAAATAACAGTTAGATGACCGATCATTTAACAGGTTGTGCTATTTTAGTGCACTGAATTGTGTTTTTCTGCTTCGGCATGATAGACAGATTTTAATTTTGATTACAGATTATGTGGCTTGTTTTTACTTTGGTCTTTTTTTACTTAACATATGATTTAATTAAAATTTTGTTGCAGTGATTGATAGTTGCTTTATTTGATACTTGTTTATAGGCATTTATTCATTACTTTTTCAGTGTACTGATATTTGTCAGAAGAGAATGATATTTCTTTTGTCAATGAAAATGAGGCTATAAATTACTGTAATTTGGGGATACATTTCTAGTATGAGCAAACAGTATTCCCTTGGTGAGTTTTCTGCTATGGAAAACTGGGTTATGCATAATATGTTTTAGAGAAGACCTGTACTCCTGTGAAAAGGAATAGCATTGTGCAACTCCTGGAAACTGTAAGAAGTATCTAAATTTATGTATACTTGTATTCAAAGTATGCCTCAGGATTTGCAGTGTTGTTCCTCCTGGTTCATGTACAGGACTGGAAATGGTTGGTTGCGGGTCCTGTTCCTGATTATTTTTTTAGTTTAAAATTTTGTTTTTCTATGCCAGTTTTTAGGATATGAGATGAATGAATGGTTCAACTCTGTGCACCTCGGTGCAGTCACCTGCCAGGTTCTTCCCAGAGCTGCCCTGCCTCTGCCGCTGGTGCAGCTGCCTTAGGTCTTGAAGTACCCACAGTCACCGAAGATCAAAATGCAAGTCACACAGGTGTGTGACTTCGTATTTTACTGACAACTACAACAGGATTTAGCAAAATTACAACTCAAGAGTAAGCTGCGGGAGGAGAGAGGATATGATCTATTCTTCCCTGCTAAAATCATAGCATTAGCATTCTTGGCAGCCTCCCTGAGCTCCACAGTAACTTCTGGTTTACATTTTAAAAATGCACCAAATAGCATATACTGTTTAATTCCGGGTTGCATTACGCAACAGAAAGCGATTGCCTCAGTGAAGCACATCTGCATTGCGAGAGTCAACTCTCCTGGGAAGAAAGCGCATCTTCTGCAGAAGTTGGGGTGACGCGTGGGCAGGGCATTGCTATTTTGGCAAGCAGAGGGAGCCAGCGTTGGAAAGCTGCCTCACCTTTCACTTTTCATGGAACTTACCCTTTCTCCCTGTTTCAGGCACCAGCCACTGCCACTTGCTTCTCCTAGTGCTTGTGTGCCCCTGGGGATCTTTCAGGGGTTGATTAAAGCATTAATCTGGGTTCTGAGAGCCATGGTCTTTGCTGTCTGTCTGGTTTGTTTGTGATCCTTGAGCAGGATAGGCTATTAGGGAGCACTAAGGGATGCAATTCAAAAAACATCTGGAATAGCTAAGAAAATGTTTTATTTAAAAAAAAAAAGCAGAACAAAACCAAAACCACGCCTCTGTGATAGTACCGTATTTAACTGATAAGTCAGCAGCAGTTGATGGCAGGTACAAAATTCCTGTCATTTTTTATACTGGGTTTCAGTTTGCTTCTTCCAAGCCTCTCACTTGCTGGAAGCAAAGTCAGACTCCTGCTGTCTCATTTCAGCTGAAGTTCTTCCTGTCATCCTAAAGCTTGGTTATCAGCCCTCCTTTTCCTCTTAGAAGCATGCATTACATTTTTATGGCAGTGTTTAGCAAAGAGTTTCCAACAGCGCCTATGACAATGTAATTGGACTTCTCTGATAGAAATTACTCTCTCTTTAATGGGGGGCTCTGGGTGCTTTCTAACACTGCTTTCTTTGAAGCAGGCTTGGATGTCTGGTCAGACAGTCTGTACTGTGGGTGCACAGAATTTCATCAGGCACTATTTGAAGTAGTTATTAATGGTTTGCTGTTAAACTGCAAGACTGGAGTGAGTGAGATTCCCCAGGGGTCTGTCCTGGCTTTGGCAATACTCATTGTTTTCATTATTGAAATGATGGATGGAGCAGAGAGAGCAGTTATTAAATTTACATAGGATAAGAAGCATGGACGGGGCTGCAGGCTCCTTGGAGGGCAGGATTGAAGTTCAGAGTGGTCCTGGCTAACTGAAGGAATGGTTTTGGGGAAAAAATCCAGGATACAAACTTAGAAGCACCACACAGGGATAGAAATATCCAGTTGCGTGACACAGGATGGGGAATGGCTGACTCAGTGGTCCTACAGAAGAAGGTTTGTGAGATGGAGTTGGGCAGTGCTGGAGGCAGTTTGGCCTGGTTTAGTTGAATAGGGTGCTAAAAATCACAGCTGGTTCCCAGACCACCAGAGAAACCAGCCTGCAGCATGTCCTGCTCTCGTGTCCCCTGGGAGCTGGGCTGCCAGTGCTCTGCTGAGTGGGCAGCTTCTCCTTCCCTCTCCTGCCTCCTGCAGCTCCAACTGGAGCTGGTGACCCTGCAGCTCCATCGCGGGTGCCTGCAGGGAATAGCCCCAGCTCAACTCCTCCCAGGCCTGATCTGGGTGCGCAGGACAACATGTCTTGAGAGTCAAGGGGGTCGTAGACCTGAGGCTGTGGGTGTCGTACAGTCATATAAGGAACAAACTTTCCCCATTCCTGCCCCTCAAGAAAACACTGTTTTGGGGTGTGTAAAGAGAAGGCACGAAATAACCTGTCCACTCCAGTGTTGGAAATGGCTCAACATCTAGTTTGGGGCACAACATAGTTAAGAGCCAGCTGGATGGCATCCAGGGAGAAGGCAGTGAAAATGTTCAAAGATTTGGAAAACATGACCTGGGAAAGAAGATGAAAGAATTGGGATTGTTTAGTCTACAGGGGAGAAGGCCAGTAACAGACATGATAGCAGTGTTCAAGTATGTCTAAGGTTCCTGTGGGGAAGAAGGGAATAAATTGTACTGCACAACTGCTGGGGTTAGGATGAGAAGGGCTTAATTTGAAGGTGGCAAGACTTAGGTAAACATTTAAGAAAGCTTTCAAGTGATAAGGGTATTTTGGTGCTGTAGTCATTTGTCTTTGAGAAAGCTGTAGAAGCATTTCACTGGAGGTTTTTATAAAACAGACAAACCTCTTCCAGGAATATTTTGGGCATTGCTTTGGGGAAGGAGGTGGAATGCATGGTTCTGAAGATTGTTTACCAGGAAATAATAAAGAACTTCTTTGTGTGTGTGTGATCCTGTGGACTCAGGTAATCTCTAATAACCCAACAAATAACTTGGAAGATAGTGGCAATTCATTATTGCAACATATCAGTGGTAAATAGACAGCTGATTTATGCACAAAAGCCGATGATGATGATATCCTTCTGCTCTCTGTTCTAGTTTAAAAAAAAACCCAAACCTGTGAGTAAGCTAATTTTACTGGAACGTTTCAAAAGGCTGTTCCTGTAAATATATTACTCTATACAGAAATGGAGGAAGTGATCTTGATTGGCTCTGCTTGTTGAAATACTGTGCAAACACAGTCAGTACCTGCTAATACATAGTGTGGCTGTAGTAAAGCCAGCAGTACTCCCTGAGGCACGGGAGTTTTGCACTAGAGCGTGATGTTATATTTTCAACCTAGATGTTCGTGCACTTGCGTACTTCTTTATGTGGAGTCGGGGAGCAGCCTGAGAAGAACTAGGCTTTAATTACCTCATTGCTATCTATATACATGAGTTATTCTTCTCCATTGTCTCGTTACATTAAGTGCATGAGGCAGCAATTGAAGAACAAACCTCAAACTTGTCCTTTGCTTCTTAAGTCAAAAAGCACTTCGGCAGCTCCTGCAGCCACTGTGATTGCATCTCCCCATGCGTTTGCTGTTCGGTGTATGGGGGTGGCGTGGGGAAAAAGGAGAGGTTCTTCCCCATAGTGTAACCTCCTGCCTTGAGAAATGGCTCGTATGTCCACATGGATATTTTCTTCCTCCTTTTGTTCTTGCTGGAGGATCACCTCCATGACTGTGCCAGTTTCTGCAGGTTACCTGAAGCCTTCTAACTTGGTTTTTGCTGCAGAGCAAAAAAGGTTTTTTTGTCTTTTTTGAAACACAGCTTCCCCTGCCCTTGTGGCTGTGCAGGGCAGGGAAGAGGAGATCTGTGCTGCTATAGCCCGTGGGAACAACCTGGGTGGTGAAGGTGCTACAGGACGCCTGTAGGAGAGACTCCAGAGTAGGTAGGGCCAGACAGTTTGCGTCTGATGAGAGCAGCAGGCTCCTTGCCTCCTGCTCAGCACAGCTCCTGGCTTGAGAGCCCTGAGGGGTGTTTTGTCACTGTCATCCTGAGACTAGGAGCACTGGCGGAGGCTGGTGCAGTCACCATGTGCCCTGCATGGATTTAGCAAGGCTTATAGTAATCCTAGCAGGATCCACGCTAACCCTGAGCGGTCAGACATCACCACGCGTTCATCTCCCTGGCCTTGCAGCTCCAGCCACGCAGTGCTGTGCTTACACCAAGAAGCCTGCTGCTGAGTCAGTCCTGGTGTTTCTGCACCTGGAAGAACTGCCCTGAGCACTCAAGACTCGCTTGAGAGAGGCCATTACCTCTTTCCAAAAGCTTCCTCCTTCCAGCCTGCTGCTATTGCAGGTCTATGTCCTGATCAAGCATGGTAACAAAATGAGGGCATGCATTCGCACGTGCACATACGTGCATATATTTTAACTCTTGCCTTTTTAAGATTTGAAATACTAGCACGCATTTGTCTCTCTCCCAGTGTATCTGCTATGCATCAGCAAACTAACATTCTTCATGATCTTGAGTGTCCCATCTCATGAGAAATGAATCAGCACTGCTCCTCCTGTGGAGCGGGATTTAAATTGTGACTGAAATCAGCAAGCAGGAAAACTTTGTTAAAATAATCAGCTTCTAAATCTTGTTTTGCATTTACTCTTTTTAGTTATTATCCTTAAAGAAGGGAATGATTTCAGTACTTGAAATAATTTTCTGTATCTTTTTTTAAACTTGTACTACGTTCTATTTCTACAGCTGTTCCTCCAGGAATCTGGTCCAACATAGATTTCTGTGGGCCTCTAATTTTTCTATCCTTTTTTTTTTTTAGTTTTAATCAGTGGTGTGTTTTCTGCTCACTGTTTACTAGATTGTATTTTTGCATGTGACTTGTATCAGGCTACATTGACATGAGAACGTTCAAGAAAAATGCACAAAAAGGAGGTTTTGAAACATTTCTGTCACGTAATTAAATGCTTCCTTAAAATAGAAGCTGGGAAATAGGAAAAAAAAATTAAACTGGTTTTGCATTAAAATGAAACCATTTTTAAAAGCAACAGTTAATTTTAGTTATTAAGTAATTTTTTTTGTCACAGTATCCTAGAGAGTTTTAGAAATTGTAGATCCTGAACTCTTGCACATCACTTCTGTTAAGCAATTATTTGAAATCCTATTTTCTTACTTTTACAACTTCCAGTTTCTTTCTCCTGTTTGAACTAAGTATTTAACTCAGCCTGCTGAGTGCACTGAAATGAAGAAGATACCCTCTCTGGCCTGGCAGAAGAGACTGCTATTGCAAGCTGCTGCAGCATGTCTGTCAGGCCTCGTTTAAGAAGTGCAGTCAGTTCCAAGGTTTGATTTTCTTTGAGACTTCAGCAGCAAAAACACTGAAACGTTCTTGAAATGTTACTTTTAAAAAAAATTAATTCAAATGGTTTCAATAGATACAGTATTTGAACGTAATATGGATCGTCACAACCTAGTTTAAAATATGTCTTAATTTAGGTACATAAATGCATGAGAGAAGTTATTTATTAGTCTTTTTGCAGAAGGTAGTGATCTAGCTTCACTGTGCCCAGAGGGAGAGAAGAGGCTTGTATATAGCAGACCAAGGAGAGGATCAGGATTTGGGGCTTTGCCCTTGTGTTCCCAGTCATGTTCTTGGATCTTGCCAAAGCAACTCTGTTTTTCAAATTCATCCAGCTGTAAATGAGGAAGTGAGACTTAGCACTGTTGAGAGATTTTAGGATTAAAATCTCTCCCAGGAAAAGGCAAGTAAAATGCTACTTCACCGTTTCAATGCCACCATCCCTTCAGGACTGCAGCAATGGCTGTTGATCCCATGCTGGGCAGCAAGCTCGAGTGTGAATCAAGTGTGATAGCACCGATCACTTGTGGAGTCTATGGGTTTTCTTCTCGGGGAGCTTTGCAAATATGAGCTTTGCAAATATGAAAGTAAAGATACTAGGGAAACTCATTTTCTTTCTCTAGTGTGTGTATGAAAGGCCAGTTTGTGGAAACTGGGGATGAAATTAAGGATGTGGTGCTGAGGTAAATCTTCAGGTGATTCCCCCACTTCCATCTCTCTTAGCCATGACTTCTTTTGCTTTGCACACTTACTGGCATTGCTCCTGGTCACAGTTCACGCAGGGGGAGTAGTTATTGCTCCTGGCATGTACTGTGCTGGTTAACTCCTGGCAACATGAACTCTGTGCTCTATCACACTTACACCTTTGCTTTCTGCTCTCCTAGCTTGATACCTGTTGTCAGCCACCTTTGATGCAGGGTGGGACCCTCGTGTAGCCATGTCTTGCACCTTGGGTTAGATGGATGAGCGCATCTCATGGCTGCTTTTGAAAGCAGATGTGCAGATGTGTGTGTATTGCCAGCAGGCCGTGGCTGAGAGATGTAGGAACCTTTTTGCAGAACTATCAATTATGGTTTGTCATTGATTTGTCACCGTTCAGCAGCCTCAGCGCTGACAGCCTGAGAGCCCCATGGTGGGAGTTACGTAGGTGCAGCACTTTCTGCAGGCTGAGAAAGTCCTTGCTGAGCTTAGGTCTGAGTTTTGATCGTAATTTGTCACTAATTGTCTTCAGGTTAGCAGGCACTCTCTGTCCACATGCAAATTGTGCAGTGCGTTTCAGGAATCGCCTGCAGAATGTATAGAAGGACTCTCATCATGAGTTCAAAGAAAATCAAAGAGCCCACAGAGTGTTGAAACCAGCAGTAAGATGTGTATAAGGGTCTCTCTGCATGGCCCAGACCCCCCAAGGTGTAATGGAAAGATTAGACTGGGGTGGGGGAAAGTGTGCATCAGCTTCCATGAATCCTTTGGAATCCTTCCGCGCCATGAATTCCATTGCATTTTTGGTTTTTTTTTAAAGAGATTGGTAGTGGAAGCTGTAATCAGGAGTATGTTTGTTTATAGAGCTGCAAGGGGGATGCCAACACAGTGATTTGTGGTTGCAGACTGATTCACGGCTGCTGCAGCCAGTGAATGGTGGGCAGGGTGGGGTGGATTTCAGGAGCAGGAGAGACACTAACTGCAGGCGACTAAGAGGGACCTTCTGCGTTACGAGTGAAGAAAGCAGCTCCTCTGCAGGCAGGCCAGAAAATGGAAGTAGCAGCTAGCAAAGCCTCTAGACAAGATTAAAACTGACAGGAAATGAAAACTAACTTCACTGTTTTTCTTACAGGCTGACCGCCTTCCTCCTTCGCTAATGCTCGCGATGTCCGTAGGAGAGCAGTTCCCCTACCTACTTCTTGGAAGGCACACGCTCGGGTTAGAAAAGTGCGTGACCAAAGTGCAGAGCCAAGCTCTGCTGTCAGTGGGGCTGCATAAGCCTTGGCTCTCAGTCCAGCTTTATTTTAGACGCGCAGTTACTGTCATTATCTCTGTAAAGCTGCATTTGAAAGCAAGGACGTGTGTAAAGAAGGAAAGTACGCTCTTTCCTGTCTCTGTCTCTCTCTCTCTGCCTGTTAATCTGTTACAACAGATCTGTTGCTGTGCAGAGTGTGTTAGGCTCAGCAACTGCTCTTCCTCGGCATACCTGCCAACTTTTGAAATCTATAAATAAGGATGTTTGGAGCGGAGGGAATAGACACACCTTCTAACTCCATTGAAATACTTGGACACAACATGCTTATTTTGGCAGGACAGATTGGGAAAAATGAAATATATATATTTTGCTAGAATATAGGGACTAGCTCTCCCAAATAGAACAGCTGGCATGTATATGTGACTAAAGCAGATTTGCTTAGATTTATGCTAGTCATGCTATGAGCTGCACTAAAAGAAAATGAAACAAGTCATCTTTCATCCCGCTCAAAAGCAGACCTTTGCCAAGGTTTGTTCCTTAGAAATTAGATGAACCTGATGAAGCAGGATCTTGTATCTAAAAATAGAGCATTTTACTTTCCGTCTTGCCCCTTGCAGGCACGGCATAATTTTACCTCAGCCAAGAAGTGAGATGAAAGGGGATTTGAGCTTTGCCTTATGTCTGTGTCCTCTTTTGAGCTGGTGACAGAGGACCCTCATCTTTCCTGACTAGGTTCAAAAGTGCAGACAGTAGGAAGCCTGACAGCAAAGAACCACCATTACAGGTTGTTCATGTGCAGCATAATTAATAATAATGTATTATTATAAATTATGACAAGCATAATTTAATTCAGGGCAGCAGCTGCATTTTGCAGGTAATGTGGCCTTCGGTATGACTGTATGGTTTCTGCTAACCAAGAACGTGATGCTTAGTCTCTTGGGGCTAAATGTTCTGCTCTTGAAGCAAAACGGGGTTTGCAATCCTGAACGAAATGATGGCGCTTGGAACCTGAATTTTGGAACCTGAATTTTGCAAAGCCACCCGAGCTGCAGGTACACTGGAGCATAGCTCCACAGATAGCCCCAGCTGCCCTTTTGGCTTCTCGAGACATGTGTGAGCTGGGTGGCTGCGGCTGCCTCCCGGCTCTGCAGGTGCGTGCTGGGGAGGCAGAAAGGGGCCGGGGGGGCTGCAGCGCTGCAGCCTCCTGCCTCGGCGCTCACCAGGAAGGCAGAGCCTGACTAGCAGGAACAGAAAAGCTGGCGGTCGGCCAGGGTGAATGCCATGATCCCAGTGACAGCTTCCTTCCCCCTTCTCTTCCTCCCCACCCTGAGTGGTTTGGAGGGTTGTGTCCCAGTGCGCTCGTCAGGGTGTGTGTGTGTTGGGGGGTGTGTGCTGTTGCTTTGCCTTTCTGTGCTTTTTTTGCATGTGGATCTGTCTGCACCTGTTTGCCAGCTGCTTTTCTAACCTCTGTGCGCGGCGTTCTTTGATTCACGGGATCGCAAGCGTACGAGCCAGCGCACGGCAGCTTGGCATAACCATTTCATTAGAGGAAAGGAGGCCTGTGTCCTGCAGGGTTGTTTTAGTAAAGACATGTCCCATCTGCTGCTTCTTATCACCCTTTTTATCTGTGCTGCTGACTCATGCAGTGTGGTCTACTCAGCTTTCCATTCCAGTCACATCACACTTTTGAGTTACCTTTACTATGACTCACGCTTGTTTTTTCACTTGGCAAGTGTCGAGCCAAAAACAACCTGGTCTCGTCCTTCTTTTGTGTTCTGTCCTATCCTACCCTTTACCTCCAAGTTCCTGTCCGTCTGTCATAATCTTGTTCTTCCCCTGAAGTAAACCACCTGTAACAAAGTTTTAAGCTGTGTAATTTTGTCTTTCATAGCATCTCTACACTGTGTACCTGAGGCTAGTGAGACTGCCAGGCTTGTTCTAAAATATGTTCGTTCCTCTTACTTGCCTTCACAGATATGTTTGGTGGAGAATTTTTTTTTTTTAAATTGTTTCCCCTGTTTAAAGAAAAAGCATGTTTATTAATGTTTTGGTGTGAAATTTTGCACTGGGACACGTGCATCTTTCATGTCTTGTTATGTAGTATATGCACACAGATCTGAAGTCTCTTGACTTCAAATTTGCCTGCGTGTTGGGCAAATTTCTCATTAAGACCACAGCTTCAGATGACTTGTGCTGAGGTTTCCATGCTTGCTCTTGGCCTGTACTTCTAGAGTCAGCTCGTAGACTAAGGTGTGCAACCTGTGTAGGCAGTCGGTAACTCAGTACAAGTGAAATGTCCACTTGCTAGTGTATTGTTTCCAGGTTGAAGAGGATGATTGGGTTGTGCTACTGAAGGCTTGGTATTTCCTTGCTTTTGGTGAGGGGAATTTTGCCAGCGTTTTCCTTGTGGACAGATTTGTGACCATTTGGCCCTTTTCAGTGCTGAGATCTCTAAATCCTTTTCACAGGAGAGCCTGGTATGTGCTCCACTGAGGACAGATGATTGGCAAAGGTTGCTGTACAGGTAAACTGATGCTGAGTTCTGTATCTTACTGTCCTGTCCCTTGGTCACGTCAAACTTCTGCTAAAACTGGCAGTCTGGTTGAAATCTGTTTGCCTTGAATAAACCTTGTAGAATTCAGCTTGTATATTGCTGTTGTGATAACTACTTTGATATGATAGAAATTGGCCTATAAAGAAAGGACTAAAATTCTAGGGAAAAGTTTTAGGACAGGAAGGCAGGGGTAATGCCAGATTTTTTTTTCTTTAAAAAAAAAAAAATTTTCTTCTTACTCTTCTAACAAAACTAGGCAGGTTTAGATTGCTGTGTCAATTTCTTTTTCTAGGAACAAAATTAGAATTTTTTTTAATTGGGGCTCACACAAATGATGAGAATGCACATCTGTCTCTTTTAGACCTGTGTGTAGAAAACCCTTTTTAATATTAAACATGTTAGATTTTTTTGGACCAAGCTACTTAAAACTTTTCCAAAGGGTAAGTGCATTGTAGATTAATCTGTGCCCTTGGACGTAGCCTTTGAAGCAGCACCACCTGATCTCCAGTCCCATCTCAGCAATCTGACATGGAGGAAAGTCCCTTCTGTACCTGATCTGCAGGGGGTCCTGTTGGTTAGAGACTTGGTAACTCCTTCCTGTGGAAGGCACCAGACTGCATTTCAGCATTTCCCTGGTGGTGTGTATGCTGAACAATGGCTTGGATGGATTGTGCCCTTTGCTGCTGGCAGCTTGGCCTGGAAATATCAGGGGATATGTGGTGAGTGTGGAAGCTTTGCCCTTCCAAGCTTGTGGGACTGGCCAGCCGTTGGCTTTGGTCTCTGGGCAAGTATGTCATGTCCTCTCCTGTTCCCATCTCTCTTCCCTATTTAGCTTGAAAACTTCATGGTTCTGTGAATTGCTATTGCTGGTTGTCCCTGTCGGTGTGCTGCCAAGCTTTGTTGGTCCCTGGTGTAAATAAATGGGGCTAATCATGATCGTAAGCAAAATATTCCATTGTTTCTGAGAAGCATCTTGTTTTCTTGTGAGCCTAAAGTAATATGCTCCATAACTCCAAACCACAAACGTACAGCCCTCCCGCCCAACATGTGGCATCTGAAACAGGGATTGCTCGCTTGAGTCCTTGACCTTTAGAGGTTTTGCCTTTGCGAGAACATGACCGCAGATGGCATATATATGGTGCCGTCCCTGACCTGCTGCAAATGGTGCTGAGGTACATCATGGGCACACAACGTGGTGCAAAGGAGATCGGTGCTTATCGATGGAGGTCCGTGTGCCTCGCAGCCATGGGGAAGACGGTAGTGTGTGGAGACTTCTCCATTTTCTGATTTCACTCAGGGCGTGAGGGAGGAAGTGTGGGTGTGCAGGCGGCCGCTGCTATGTCCTTCTGCCGGTTACTGCTGGGTGGCTCTCGCCTAAGCAGGAGCAAGGTAGTACGCCTCCTGCCTCGGGACACTGGGCAAGATCGGTACAGGCTTGGGTTTACTTAGTGGCTCGTTTTACCCATATGCAAAATAGATGTGCAATGCTACCTGCCTTTGTTGTGGAACTGAGGCTTAATTAATTAATTAATTGATGTTCGCTAAATGCCTTGAGATCCAAGAATCACTGCCTATGCCCCAGAGCAGCAGCAACACTTTGAGGTTGGAGAACCATCTCCTCTCCCATGATGAGGTTTCCCAAAAGGAGAGGCTCCAGCCCCTCCCTCCCCGGCTCCTCTCCCGTTTTTTTTGGATGAAGCAGTGCCGTGCTGTGCGTTAATTGTATAGCTTGGTCCCTCCGACTTCTGCCTAAATAAATAAATAAATAAACTGATGTGCTTAATGCAGTCAGCACGTAGGGCACTTGCCAAAAGAATTTCACAAAGCAGCAGAGCTGGGTTGCTAAATGTCATGTCTTTTATAGAAAGCATTCTTCAGGAAGCAAAGTTGCACGGGGAGGGGGGGGGGAGGGGGGGAAGAAAATGTTATAAAAACTCTCACTGCAGTAAGAAACATTTTCTTCCCCCACAGGGAGAATGTCTGGGCCATGTCATGGTGGGATCAAGGGAGTCTATTTTTATTTCATCTTAAAGGCCCCTCTCTCATTTCTGTTCTGCACTCCCCTTCCCAAAGAGTAACTCTTTACCGTGCTAGCTTGGAGAACTCAGTTTACATTAGCATTCAAGAGCAGGGTTGTGGGATGGTCGTCTTATATGTGAAATGTTTGCCAGTAGATTTTGGATGGAGAGAAGGCTGTTTAAACAGTGTCGGTACCAGAATGTTTATTAGTTTAATATGATTAATGAGTGAGGAAAGCAAACAGAGATTTTTTTTTTTTTTTTTTTTTAATTTAAGGGAGCATGGGGGAGGCAACAAAACTTGAACATCAAAAAATAAGACTGTATGTTGTAAATGCACGCGAATGTGTTTTTATTGAGAGTGCTTATATGTACAGTTTATATGTTTAGGTGTGTCTATGTGTAGGTGTGCATTGTGTCACCTTGGCAAGCATGAGCTGCAAGTGGCTTGACCCTGGTTCTCCTCTGATGAGTGGAGTTTGCTGTGGGATCTGCTGTGTTCAGAGTGCCTCGATATCAAACCCTCTTTGAACCGCACCCCACGACTTGTGGTGGGCTCATAGGAGCAGAGGCAAAGGTGCCCTGGGGTGAGGTGGCCCCTGCCGTGTTCCTCCAGGGGCAAAGGATGCTGAGGGTGGGTGGGTGTGAGCAGGTGGCAGACTGGATCGGGCATTTTGGTTGTCAAGCATTGTGGCCCGTGGGCTGTAGGCTGGGCATGGGTGTCCTGGGTAGCTGGGCTGAGCGGTGAGCGGGGTTTCACCTGCAACTGGCTGCTGCTGCTCAGCTCACTGGGCTGCTTTTTGGTAAAGCCATGGGAGGATGAGTTTTGGAAATCACGCTGTATAGACTTGTAGCATTGCTTCTGTTTATCCGTGTACTTCCAGTTCCTATCTCAAGGCGGTTCTTACAGCTCCAGAGGCCAGAATTTTTTACTCTAAATTAAAGCTTTGTTTTGGCAGCGAGTTGTCTGTAAGTGTCTGCTCTCCCTACGGCGCTCCCAGTGCTGTGCACTAACTAGTTGACTTCTTAAGCCTGGTGTGCGCTTACAGTGTAAATGTGGTTCATTGAATTGGTATCAGTAACAGAGAATTGGAGCTATAGTGAAGTTTACAAAACAGTGCTGAAATTGATTTTCTGAACTTCACCCCTCCACAGTGTTTTAGCTCATGGGAGTTTTTAATAGCATAACATGAGATCATTTTAGGCAGTAACACAGCCTCACAATGCAGTCCTCACATGTTATAGCTGCAAACTTGACAGAATATGAATTTAAACTATATGTAATCCTGTTTCTATCTGTATCTGTCATAATTCATTTGAACTTCCATCAGGGTTACTATGAGGCACTGCAGAATAATTAACACAGTATGCATTAGCCGTATGTTCATTTGTCCTGTATTTTGTCAGGAAGAAATCATCACTAGTAATCTGAAGGGCAGCAAGAGCTGCTGTGTTTGAATTCTTAATGCCTGTATTGGAACACCACAGTAACTCATTGGCAATGAGCATTTTTGAGTTAGTAAAGTTAAATAATTTAAAAATGTTGTGAAAAAAGACTTCTTTCCTTCTTCATTTTTCCAGGAGGGAAATTTGAATTCTCCGTGGTGAAAAGCCCACATTTCTGGGCATGGTATCACTGGGGAAGTCCTCGCCACACAGTTGTTTGTGATAAGGGCTGGCGTTTCTTCCAAGTTGTACTGTGTCAGAAATAGGGACTCTTTAATCATACTTTTTCTTCCTTCTTGTAATTACACAGTTCTGAAGTCCTGCTCCACTCTTTGGGGGTTGCAAGAACCGGAATTTTCCCTGCTACTGGTGTGAGTCCTCGCCCACGTGTCTTGTGTTGTGTGTTGAGCTAATGGGCAAGGAAGGAGAATCCATTAGCAGGCTAGTGCAGACTTTGGTGTGCATGGTGGCTTTAAATCTAGAGTGCAAATGTTGTAACGTAATCGGAAGAAAAGCGTTCTGAACCACAATTTCTAGTATGTACTTGTATGACCAGTGCAATGAGATTGTGAATCAATATGGTGTGTATTATATAAGCATGATTTTAGCTTAATTTCTGAATCAATAAGTCACATAGTCCTTGAAATATATGAATGTCAATATGATACTTGCACAAAGAAAGAAAACGTGATGGGGAACCCTTCCGTTTATACTTAAGCACAGATGGTGTGGTGATGAGCATGGGAAGAGCTTGAATTGGTCAGAGCTGCACTAACGTAACGCCATGTGCCCGTTCCCTCTCGCTTACTTCTGGACGTTTTTTCCGTCTTTCTTTTTCATTGCAGATTTATTTATCTTCTCAGCATTTTGCTTACATTGTCAATATAGCAGTGTTTGTTCAGCTCAGACCAGGAGAGGTATTCAATTTTGCAGCTGACAGTCACAGGGCCACCTTTTAGTCACTGTGTTAGATTGCTGTTCCTTATGAACAATATCTCACAAGCAATATAACCTACTGACTAAGAGATCTTGGAGAAAACCACCTCTTACTCTGAGTCCCTAGTAAAAGGCAGGTGAAGGCATACAGTGGGCGTTAGGTTATCACTTTTTCTGGAGCTTACATCACTTATTTGAGACATAAGAAACCTCCAAGACTGCATCTGGTTGAAGTTTTTCTTGTAATCTACAACTGTTACTGAAGTGTGTAGCTTACCTTGTGTGGATGGCTTTGAATGGATGGCTTTGAATGGAAGGCTTTGAGCAACCTGATCTAGTGAAAGATGTCCCTGCCCATGGTAGGGAAGGGGTTGGAATAGGTGATCTTTAAATGTCTCTTCCAACCCAAACTGTTCTGTGATTCTCTGGATCTCTAAGAAGTTTTTACTTTTTTTCTCCGGTGCAAGGATCTCCTCTGCCTATTCTCAATAGTTACTCTTTTACTACTAGGAGCAGAGGGTACTGTGTCTTTGAATGTTTTGACACTCGTTGCTTTAGTTCTTGAGTCACGACTTACGTAAGTCTCTTGAGTAGGTTTCAGGTTGCTATTTAGAGGTGATGATATGCTTCTTGTGGAGATACCATGGAGGCAAGGAGCTTTAGGCATTGCTTGTATTTCTTTCTTTATCCTTTTCTCATGATTTTTGATATTTTTTTGTTTGTATGAATAGTCATGAAAGGCAAAAGGGGAGAAAATGTGTCGTGGAGAATCCAGTATTTTAAATGCAGATGTAGGCACATAAATAGTTACATTCTGATTTTAAATTTTGCTGGTTATCAGAGTGATTAAAAGAGAACAGAAAAATCACTAGGTATCTCCAGGTGAGTGGCTAGTCTCGTACTAGTACGAGAGTACAAGACCATTGCTGTTAGGGTACTCAAATATGAATACAGGAAACATAAGTCCAGGTGTTCAGGTTTGAACACTTCATGTAACATTATAAAAAGGGGAAGTGGAAAGAGGAAGAGTTGGAAGGTAAGGAACAAATAATACGGTGGCTTGTGGGGAAGCCTCAGATATTCAAAAACAGTTACTCTAGGCTTAAAAATTTTTTGCTTTTAAAACTATCAACTTCCTGCACCATTTTATTTAACTTTTTGTCATAATCTTTAGGCTTCCCCTTTTCTACTTTTCTTTACGGCTCTGTAAGCTAGAAACCTAAGGGGGGAGAGCAAGAGAGAGTGAGCGTGACCTAGAGTCCCACATTATCAAGAATGTGATGGGGGGAGATAAATTTGTGAATACCATGCAAAAAAGTTCAGAACCTGGAACCACTCCAGGTCATGGATGGTCCTGTAAAGTTTCATGTCTTGTTTGTGTAAGATGGTCAGAAAGTTATTTTCTTCTTGTCTCTGAAAGAAAACTGGCTCCAGACCTACTTGAAATCTTGCGGGATTTGCTAAAAATCATGGGAATTGGTTACAAAAGTCTAAGTGTTAACTGCTATATTCATCCTGGATAGATGATTGTTTTGGCTCTCTGTCTTCATACTTCTAAACCGATTTCCATTAAAATGCTTGTTTTTAGACTTGTAAAATGTCTTTAGAGTCTTCATAAGATTTCTTGAAATTGTCTGTAGGAAAAATACTAGGATCACGTTCTTCATGAAAAATTTTTAGATAGTTTACAGTGTGTAAACTGTGTATATAAATATTCATCAGAAGGACAAACCACTTTTCATCATGAGCATTTTGCTTTGTTCAGTAGCTTTCTTGTCAAATAGGAATGCAAATTTGGGACACACTGACTTTCTTCTGATATTTTATGCTTGTCATTGTGCACCTGTAGGATACTTGTTTGACTTGTGAGTGAAATACTGTGTATGGTTGTAGGAGGAGTTATATTCAGTGTTTTAAGGACTCTGTTATGTACAAACCTGATCTATAACACGTAGTTTCTTTCTGTTTACAATGATAGGTGCATTGCTCTGTGGTACTAGGACAACTTTCAGTTTTTTGATAGTAGTAGTGATCTTTGCTTGCCTTGCTACAAATATGCTGAGTGGGCTTTTCAGGGATGGGATTTACCGATTACTTTATCAAGTTCTGCAAACAATATCTGATTTAATAATTTGCTTTCTGCTTGTAAGTACACGTTACTTTTTTTTTGGTAATGCCTTCAGAACTTCTCAGTTCATTATCAACTCTCAGAACATAATTTTAGGAATAATGTGTATCGTGACTGGTCATAACAAGGCTGAAATTCCATCTTGGGTTCTGGTGTCATCACAGAACCAGGATGGAATTACAGCTTTAATTTATGTACTATGGGGGATACATTATTTATTACTGTGCATTAGAAAATGATTAATCTCTGCTTGTGTTGCAAGGCTATCCTACTGCTCTGAGTCTCCAGGAAGTGCTGAGACGTTGTAGAACTTCTGTGGATTACAGCTTCATGAAGCTGCCAAAAAGACCATTGCATTATTCAAAAGCTGATAGTGGTGACGAAAATTTACAGAGTCATTATGGGGTTTTTCCTAAATAGTAGAATTCCTACAAGGCTTTAGTTTGCTAAACATGAGCATTTCCTTACCTTTAGTCCCTTTCAAGTGTTTCATTTCACCTGAAGTTGTGATTGGATAAATGTGTTTGAGGAGCATTGTGTTTTGAGGACCTTGATTCAACAAAGCACTTTAACCATAGTCAAGCTCCACTGAAGATAATGGAAATTAATCATGTGCTTAATTGGTTTGCTGAATCAGTTCTTTAATTTCTACTTCTTTGGTTGTTCATAAAACCTATCTCTTAGCTTGTCCTCTACTTCCCAAAATTGTGTGTGAGTATGTGTGCATGTATGCATGTGCATGCATCCATGAATACAGCGAAGCTGCAGTGGAGCAACACTAGCTAATGGAAAACTGCTGTAGAATTAACTGATTCTTTCTGTTTTCATTCCAGTGACTTTTTTATAAATGTGTTTTGCTCTGATAACATTCCATTTTTATGAGCATTTTCAATACTAGAAAAGTCAATACTCAAGTTCTGGTATGTAATTACTTGCACTGTGTAACTAGTAACTTCTACAACTATGGCTGTGATGAATTTGAGTCACAGCATTCCTTCGCAGCCAGTGTTCACTGGGGTTTAGCCTTTCTACAGGAACTGAGAATTTGTCCATTTTTGTTTTACAGCCTGTGGACATGTGTTTGTACAGAGACCTAGTACCAGCCACTACACCCTGCAGCTGTTACTAAGTAACATAACTAATCCATGCCTCTTCAGAAAAAGAATTTGGTATTTTGAGGGTGAGGGGTTGCAATTTTGCGTTTGCAACTGCTGTGCCCTCGTTTGTAAAAAAGAGAAAAGAAAAAAAAGAAACAAACCCAAACCCTAAAGGTTTGTCGGAATTCTAATTAATAAGCCCTAGCAAAGTATCTTCAAAGTACTCAGCACTATTAGATCTGAAGAAAAGAACTAGATATTTGTAAAAGGTCAGATACAAATACCTTAAGAAGTCACTGATGTAAATTAAGTGAATGCTTTATACTAGTACAAAAGTATTATAAAAAATTAAATACTCCCACTTTCAAAGGTGGCATTTTTATCTAAGGCTCTGATGACACGTATAAACCACTCAAGTTTCAATCTCGTGGGTTATATTGTCACCAGAAGCTCTGACTAATAATAAAGTCAAGTCTTACAAATGCCAGTTGGATATAGTATGACTCTAAATTACTTTTTTTGTTGTTCTATTATTGTCATATGTTTAAGAAAAAAAGAAGAAAGAAAGTCGCAGTGCCTACTGACTAATTGGACCTAGTGGGGAAGTGTTATCCTGAATTTAATTTGGGTGGCCATATTATAAATCATAGACGTGGAATCTAAAACCCAGTGACAAAGCTGATAATCCCTGAGGTATAAGAATCTTGAAGCTGATGTAGAGAAAGATGTACAAAACACGCCGGCTGCTCTCCCCCACACAAAATTAAAGTGATTGTCATTTTTGCAGGGAACACCATGGGATTCAGAATTAGAGACATCCACCTCTCCTCAGTTTGAGAGCTGAAGAGATGGCTGCAGTTTCTGTGCAATTTCAGCTCGCTAGAGCTGTATAAATAGATCGCTGGTGCCTTGCAGATCTGTGCGGGACCAATCGCCGTTCCCTTCTACGTCACAAGAAGATGCAGAAGAGCAGTCCTCTGTGACTACCTCTCGTGCTGCTCATACTGAACAGTTAGGTTGGGACTTCGGAAGGCAGAAAGGCTTGCTCAAATGATGTTCTCTGCTCTGAAGGAGTCAGGCGTGAGTCTTACGCAGTTTTAGGCTGATGTTTTAAAAGCCTCATTTGGATCTTAAATGGGACATGGCCTGTGTGCTGGCTTTCTGAATGAGTCGCAGCCTTGGGCGAATCCAGTGTCATGTGAATCAAGATAGTGTATCACATCAACAGAGGGGAAATCACCTGTTTAGCATTGGAGCAGTTGTTTAATTGTGTTATGATAGGTAAATGAGACTGGAAATAAATAAGGAGCAACATGAATTTTATACATACACCAAAATGTCTTACTTTTCTGCTTGCTTGCTCGCTACAAGTATTATTGCCAGTGTTGGGGGAGGGGGGGCTTTGCTGTAAGTGTGATAGGAGAGGTAGAAATGAGGATGAATGTAAAAGTTTAAGGGTAGATTTCTCAAGGTCCTTAAGCTGCCTGTCTCTCCCTGTGGCTGTAGGGCAAATTATGTTGAGCCATTACAGTCCAAAAGAGTTGGATCTTGCTCCTGGCAGCCAAGGGTGACACCCTGGATGTACATTTCTGCGCATATGTGAAGGACCAAAGCCTCAGTGCTCCTCTGTGGGGAGCATAAGCTGAAAAGCAAGCTGGAGGAGAACAGGGAGAAAGAATGACAGTAGGTTTTAATGTAGGATTGGGGTCCAGTAACTTCTTGGCATAGATGCCCAACTCTGGGAAATGAGTCTTAAGGTAGCATTGTTATACATGTAGGAAAGTGTTCCAGCCACCCCTTTGCGCTGTAAGTGCTTCCCTCTTAGCTTGCCTGCAGAGGTCAACTGGAGAGACACGGCTCTGCTCACCCTGGCACAGGGTCAGAGCTGGTCCAAGCTTTGTTCTTCAGAGCGTGAGCTGTTTTCTTGCCGGAATTTTCTTCTAAGATCAGTAAAGATTGGGTAGTCGCATTGTGCTGTGCTGATGCTTGGGGCTGGATTGTGCCTGCCTTGGTGCGTTTGCGTGAGCTTGCGGAGTTCTGTAATTGCAAGTTTATCTGTCGTACAGCGAATGACTGATGGCATAATTTGTATTTTCAAAATACATAAGCAACTTAACCTAATCAGGTGGTTTGATAAATATTTCCAGGAGAAAAAAACCAAAGCATTAAGGTAGGGAACAGAGTTACAAACTCCCTTTAATGAGCTGCATATTGTTTGATCATGTTTTTTCATATACATGAGCTTCTGCATGCCAAATTCTAGTAATAATTGGCAGCTACTTCACAGTCCTGGAGAAATAATACTATAAATACTGGAAACAGTAAAAATGAGTGGATGTGTCAGTTTGCCTTTCAGACTACTGTGACTAACAGGTGATTAGTACAAATAGTAGAAGGACCATTTATCCTTCTTGCTCCTGGAAATACCAAGAGAGGGGGAGCTGGGGGAGCAGAGAGGACACATTCAGCTCCTTCAGCCAGTTAACAGTGGTACCGCTGACAGGCTTGGATTACAGTTCTGGCTGTGCGGGTGTTTAATTTGCAAATCTGAGCAGTCCTCACTTCTTGAAGCCCCTGAAGTTAAGCACATAAATGGTTTGGGGCCTGAAAGAGTCTCGTTGGCTCATTCTGGAGATTTTAAAGCAAAACCTTATGATGCAGGAAAACCCCCAAATTACAGGTCTTTTCCCGCTTCCAGTTCATATATGCCAGTAATCTTCAATGCTCCAAAAAGATGCAACAAATTAAAATATTAAAAGTTTTTGTGTGCAGATCAGCTGCTGTTCAAATACACAAGTTTTAAATAGCAAATGTTAATTTAAGGCAGTTTTTAAGATATACGGAAAGCACTTCTGAAAAAATACTCAAATGAGAGTGAGAGGTTTTTTTTTTTTTAATTAAACATTTTTCTGTAGTACAAATGTGTCAATGCTTGGTGAAAACCACACTCATTGGAACTTGGGAGAACAGGGGGAGCAGTTCACTTTTTCACAACGAAGTTTTTAATGATAAGGAGATGAAAGGGCCTAGGAAAGTAGTACATTCAGGTGTGGATGAAATCTTTCTATAGAGTTTGGATGTCTTTCTGAAGATGCTACACTGCAAATTTTTGAGCTCAATGCTACTCATACGCAACGGAAGGACGATTCCCACTACGGAGGGGATTCAAGGCTGAAATTGTATGGCCTGTCATGTGGATTAGCATAAGCCTACAGGAGCATAATGGTCATTGCCGGCATTCAAAATCTCTTAATTTTTGCTTAAAGCGTTGATTAATCTAGTTTACATTACATTTAAATATATACCTGTATGTTGAGGGACGTGCATTTTAGCATAAATATGAGTCCGGTTACTAGTACAGGGAGGTGTGTTTGTAGCTTTTTAGACATTGCTTTACTTCTTTTAAAGCAGTTATGTAATTATCATTGGCTTTTTTTTTAGTAATATGCCAGTTACTGAAAGTGGGATGTTGTCTGTTTTGCCCATTTGAAAGAAAGTTGTACAGTTGGTTTCCTTGCAAACCTCAGTCACCCTGCAGAGACTGGCTGAAGGGTTACTTTCGTTTTCTGCAGGACGGTGGTGATGGGAGAGTTACGTGGTGTTGCAGTCACCAGCTGTAGACACTGAAGAGAAACCCTAGGTGTAAGATAGAGGAATGTTGGAAAAGACAGTATAATATTAAAATTCATATTGGGTTGGTGCTGGAAGATGAAACTGTGGAGTGCTAGCTTTGTCATGACATACATTTGCAGGCTGAAAGCAGTTTCATCCTAGGTCTGAATAAATGCTGCAGAGATCAGACTTCACTGCAGCCCACATTAATACATATGTGTGTATGTAAAGAGGTACAATATCCTAAACAAATTAGAGGTTTGGGGTTTTTTTCTGTTTACAAACTGTTCACCAAAGTTAATAACATATGTAGCCATATGCAACATTGTGAATGTTCCATAAACTTAGCTTTGTTCCTGATGTTGTAATTATCTATGTTACATTATGAATCACATTAAGGAAAAATACCTTGTTTTGATCTTCCAGGGGGAAAAACCCTTTCTCTATCTCGCCTCTTCCCAAAAACCCCAGACACCTACTTGTCCTGTGTCATCTGAAGCAGATTTGAATCTGTTATCTGTACCTAAATCTACAGATACACTTTTCCTGTCTTGCATAGGAACAAAATGTTGTCCCACTTTCTGTAGTGGCAATTTGGTAATATCACAAACAAGTTACAGTAGTAAACTGAATGTGTTAAAGAAGTGGAACAGAGGAAAGATTAGACTTTAATTCCCCAGAAAATATACCTAATATTATTCATAAGCAGAATGCAATTCACAGTAAGTAAAAGTAAAGCTGTGTTTCAAACCAGCATAAGTAAAATAAACCTCCCTGGGCAAAACTGTGCCTGGATTTGATACTAATGAATCTTGCAGAACTGGCAGTGCAGTTCTGAGTTTTAACATCAGATCCATTTGCTTGCCTTTCTTGCCAGTTCAACATCATTTTTCATGGGCCAAAACAGATATTTTAGTTTGTTTTCTTTCTGGAGCGTGCTCTTTCTCTCTCTCAGTCTCTCTGCAGTAACGTTGGCATCCACTGGTCAGCTCCAGCTAAATTTCACAGATGAGTTGAGATCACAAAATCCTTGAACTCCTAGCAGTTTTTTGAACCAGGCAGTTGGATATAGGACAATGACAGAAATTAGTTACCTTTCTGAAGGAGGGCTTGCCCATGTTATCACAGATGTGAGAGTGCACGGAGGTGCGAGATGTTGCAGGTGCTCCCAGTGCAGAGCTAGCTCTGCTCAGAGCGTGCGTCTTGCTGTGCATGGGGTCACCTGAATGTGAGAGGCAAACCACAGGAAACCAGCCTTCATGGACTCCACTGCTTATGGGAGTACTTGGTCTTCTAAGGAGGGAGAATAGCCTAACTCTTTTTGCTTCTCCCACACTTTCCTAATAAATGTACTATTTTTATCTTTTCAGCTTTCCTCTGATCTAAACCAACAGCACATATGCTCTTGTTTCCCATGTTCTGCAGGAGGCAAATGGAGCCTGAGACAAAGTGATGTGACCAGGGCTATTTGGGAGATGCAACGTGGTACTGGCTTGTGCAGCTGAGCTGGGAGGTTAGAGCCCAATCGCTCACCTTTTCTCTCCTGTGTGTAGAGTCACTAGTGAATGCGGTTTAAACACACGGATCAGTTATTAAAGGTCCCGGACCTTCTCAGATGGCTCTTGAAAGTACAGGATGAGGAACTGGACACAGACCTGCACTGTCTTAAAAATTAGCCACATTATAAACCATGTCTCTGGCTTGTTAAATACAAAGAAACAATTATCTTTGAAGGAAATGAGCACAGATCCACAATGGTTTGAAGAGAGAGGACAAACAGCATGGTAGCAGTCGTTACAGGGCCCAGCTACCCCTGCTGACTTTGCCCTTTTCGTTCATGAAAACAGACAGTGGTGGTGAAGTGAGACTGTGGATTTTACATAGACTTCCTGCATGCTTGGTCTTCCTGCTCACAGTGAGCTTGGGGTCCTCTCCTGTGTGAAGGGCCAGTGGAAGGCACATGAAGGAAGAGAGAAGCTTTCAAGAAGTATTCAAGTACTAGGAAAGCATTTTACTTGGCCTTGGCCAGGTCCTCAGCACAGTGGTCAGTGTCACTCCTGCTCATGAATTTGATGCCAGGTCCAGAACAGTTTAGCAGAAGTTGAGCAGATGGAGCAACAAGGTTCAGTTGGTTTCCTGCACCAGGAACACATGGAGGTTTCCATCACAAGCTATGTCTTAGCAACTTCCAGTGAAACTCCTGAGCGTTATGCTGTTACTGCTAAGGACAAACAGTTTATGAGGAAAAGATGCTTTTCCCCTTCCTGATGTTTTCAACAAATGTGATGCATTGTGTAGACAGGTGGCTTCTAGCCAGTGGCCTGCAGACCTCTGTGTGGCCTGCAAACCTTCATAGGCTCAGCAGGTACTTCTTAATAGGTGGCAAAAGGTAACTGAGAAAGTTAGACATCGTGTTACAGGATTCTTAGCCTTTCATGCACTGAGAAAAGGTGCAATGACTGTCTGTTTACTCGAATTTGTTATGAGCAATTTCAAGATTTTGGGTGGCTTTTTAATGACATTTGGAAAAAGAATGTAAGATCCACCATGAGAAAAAATACCAGAGGATATTTAACATAAGTTCAGATTACAACATAGTCATCTTAAAAAAGCACTACTGCCTAAAATTGTCTGCTGGCTGTTTTTACAACTAATGCCTAAAATTTATTATTTTTCATGGGGTTTAGTGGGGGAAAAACAGTACTTTTTTCTGTCTTTTTATCCAGTTTGTTTTAGTTTTTCCCTTCTATAACCATTCTTTATTATTTTGGTGCAAGATTAAGAGAAAATACTTTAAAGAGTAGAAGGACTCATTGTAAAACTACAGAAATTAGGTTAGTTATTGTATTTGAAACTACTTTGATCTATTTTTTCTTCATTGTTAGCTTCAAGATGCTCTTGCTGCTGTGACTATTACACTGATGCAATATTACAGTACATTATAATAATATAATCTTATTTGGTGGCATAAAGATGAATGACAGCAGAATATCTGGTTTTTATGATTATGCCTACATTAGCAAGTAGTGTGGACCAACTGGAGAGTATCTGTACAGTGAAAAACGTGGCGCTGGGCTTGCAAGGTTCACACCAGGCACATTTCAGGGTTGCTTTTACTACTGAGCAGTCTGGTGCTGCGAATTGTGTGCTCTGAAGAACATGACACTTCTAGTTTAGTTCTTCCCAACAGGAATTCAGTTCGCATGCTCCAGGACCACCCCATAATGCAACCAAAAGCCCAGGCACGACAGATTATCTGGAGAGTTGCTTCAAAAGCTACATGCCTGATCTGAACAAAAGTGGTAAGGTAGCTGTGCCCTGTAGGGACCTTCTGCATTTCAGCGATCTGATCTTGTAGTTGTACCAGTTAGTAAAACACATTTCACAATTTTTCTTTCTTAATGTTCTTTCTTCCCTTTTCTTCGTAGTAATTACTGAAAGGGGAAGGTTGGTGTGAGTAGGCCTCGTGAGAAGGAAGGCTGTTTTGAGAAGTCAGAAAGGAGAAAAACCTTCTACTGAAAGAAGGATTGTATCTTCTTTAAGGAGCTTATACAATGCCAAGTGCACATTAGGTGCATAACCAGTAATGACCCGTGTCTAGCAGTCTGCGCTCGATTTGCTGACAGGAGCGTGCGCCGCTGGAGGCAGTGCTCATGCCGTTAAATTGAAGAGAGTGGTCAGATATTGCACTGAACTCAGGCTGTCAGTCATCGTAAGACACTGGCTGGGCATCTTTTATTTAAAGGTATGTAGGCTCTTTCTAGTGTGTGTCCCAAAGCAGAGAAGGAACATATGGTATGGTGAGATGTAATGTCATGTTATTGCTAGCATGACTTGGAAAAATATATGTTGTTACCTAAGAGAGTAGGTGTGAGAGCCAGTCTGGCAGATGTGACAGTCCTGCTTTCTGGATCGGATAGTTGGCAGCCCGAAGAGCCTACTATCAAACCTGGTATTTGCTGAAGTGCTCATGTTATGATTTGTGCTGAAGAAAAGGAAGTAGAAGCAGAGATGATAGAAGCAGTGGTACAATGGCTGTTTTTCTTTGGAGGGGGAGGGGGAAGGGAAGTCTGGACAAGTAGACTTGCACAGAAGCTTAGCCTTTCTCAGTGTCCCATCTCTCCTTGATTGAAAGAGTAGATTTGGCTACAAAATCTGATTGGCTTTTGTTGCCAACCAACTCGCTGAATCCAGGCAGAAGACAATGTTTCTTCCTCTGCCTGGAAGATTTTAGTTGCTGGCCAGGCTGCTGGCATAGTCCTACTGATCTCAGAAAGTCAAACTAAACTACAGTGGTGCTGGACTGGCTGTGGCTTAGTCAAATTTCTGTTCTAAAAAAAGCTTATGGTCAGACCTCCAAAGTTTCCTGCAACAAAGGTCACCACAGGTTTCTGCTGAAGCGTCCTGTACTCTGTGGCACTGGAGATACATAAATGTATAAGGAATATTGATTGTTCAATCTTTCTAAATAGCAGCAAACAACTGTAACAAAATCCAGTCTTATATAGCTAGAAGGTAGGTGAGCTGGAGTAAGTAAAGCAGACAGTAATAGGAAAAAATACCAGACTTACCTGTCCCAAAGAACATGACCTTTCTTCTTTTTTCCTAGAGCCCTTGCATTGGAAGAGCTCAGAACGTATCTGGACATTGCAAAGCATGCCATGCTTCATTTTCTCTTTCTAAACTGGTTGTGCACTTTAGCAGAGGCACTCACCCATTGCTTTTCATGGGCAAAACACTGAAGTATTAGAAAAGGATATTACTGTCCGGGCCAGCTCAGCCAGTGAGAGGGTGGGCGGATGGGATTCAGCTCTTCGTCCCTTGGCTCTGTGTCACCTTTTAATGATAAATGGGCTGCCTCGAGGCACGGGGGCAGTGAGTGTGGGCCGGTAGTCCTTGCTCCAAAAATCATGCGATAAAGTCACTCTCGGCTGTTAAGAAAAGAGGGTAGTTTATGATGTCTGAGCTTACAAGCAGAAGGCAAGAAAAAGAGTAAATGCCAAGGGAGAACATGTGCCCAAGCCTGCCAGATCCCAGGCAGAGGCAAGGGAGGCCTGTTCTGTGAAACTTGGGGAAAAAAGAGTTCCTGTCCCCATCACAGGAGGTGTGCAGAGAGCCTGGTGCTGCCATTTCTCAATCCTTTATAGCTAGTCCCAGAAGAAGATCGGATTTTATCACTCTGCTTTGCTCTGATCTGGCCTTGGCTCTGTCCTGGCATGTGTGATAGTCCCACGGTGGCTATGTCCCGCCCCACCCCAGAAGCACATGCCCTGGGGACAGCGAGGGAGGCTGGCAGTCCCATCTGCTGCCCAGGCTGGGAGGTGGGCAAGCCTGCCCCAAATCCAAAAATATAAGCCGAGTCTTCCTCTGTAGTTTGTCCTGGGGTTTAATTTCTTTCTTTACTTGATTCGTTGTTTCCACTGCTATTGTTTTTCATTGTTTTTGATCAGAGTCAAGTCATGCTAACGTAGCGAACATACAAGTTGACTGGAATGGAAAATCAGCTCACTCTGTTCAGCTCCATCAGCCTTTTGAGAGAAGCACCACTGCGAAATTAAGGAAGGCTTGGTGAAAAAAGGAGTCCTACTGCTGGCATTCTTTTCACTTTTGTGATTATTTGAGTTTTTCTTAAAGTCCCAGGCTGCCAAAGCAAGGGGTATTACCTGTCTCAGCTTTCACTGAAAAGCAAAATATTTCTGCCTTCCGAGTGCAGACCAGCACAGCACCTGTTGTGTTCCTGTGGCTTGGAAGCCAGAACGCAGAAAAAAAGACCCCGTGATTTTTGTCCAGCCTCATAGCTTTTGAGGGAAGTACTGCGTTCTGGGGAGATGTGTGCTGATCGACCAACATTTAATTCTTGGGAGTTAGCAGTACAGCATGCTGCAGGTGTGATATGCTGCTGTTTTCAGGGGACCGGGGTCGAATTGGGCTGCTTTGCAGCCAGCAGGGTTAACGCTGCATGTATGGGACAAGGAAGGGGGATTTGTACTTCAGAATGAGCTTCATTTGGCTCTGCTGGGGGCTAGAGAAGCCAAGCACTGCCTCATTTATTGCACTGGGAAGAATGAAAGAGCTGACAAAAATACTCCTTTAATTTGTTTGAAGCTGCATTCATTTCTCCAGAAGGGGGAGAACAGAGTAGTTGAATGCTGGGAGCAATGTGCCTAATTCAGGACTTCCCTTCCACCCTGACTCGAGCCCAGACGCTATGGAGAAAAATCAGGACATTTAGAAAGTTTCTGTCAAATCTACTCACATGTGATTTTGCGAAGTCCAACTTTATCTGACCGTCGAGTGAGGCTCTGTTCATGCAACTGAATAGTTCTGTATTAAGACTTCACGGCTGGTTTTGGTACCATTCAGGTTGCTGACTGAATACCATAAATGCACAGAGGTGCAAGCCATGAATGGACAGTGACTGCGGGAAGAGCATGCATGTGTATGGCAGGCTCGCTGCTCTGTTCTGATCGTGAAATCTGGCTTACAGTATCACAATGTAGGGAGAAAAAAAAAAAGGGCAGAACCAGTTTAAAGTGTTTTGTGTTTTGCAGCTTTTTTACAAAACTAGAAAACTTCCTCCATCACAGTTAAACCTCTTCATCTGGCAAACCCTGATTTGTTGCTCCTGTTTCTGTAAGGATCAGATGGGTAATGGAAGCTGTACAGCAAATTAATGTATGCTACTTGAGATAGTAAAATGCAGGGCTACAATAAGCCTTTTTTCAGCAGCTGTAAAGCTGTTGTGTGACTACAGTGAATCCATTCAGTCTCCCCCACGCTTGCTGGGAGCGCCCAGGAGAAGGGAGTTGTACTAGTGAAATGACTGTCCAGCAAAACAATTTCAGAGGGACAGGCTGTGAAGTTTCAGCCTCACATGACTTAAGAGATCTATAACTTTGTCCGCTTTACCAGATTATCTGCTAAACCAGCATGGATGTTGTGTTCCTTGCATCATCAGCCCTCTGAGATGGGGGAATACTGTTATCTTTGCTGTAGAAGAAAGGGAAACTGAGACACAGGAAAATTTGGGTTAAGTGATGATGTGCATTAGGAGCCAAACTCTCATACTTTAGCTGCACTGTAGAAGCTCAAGTGTCATTCAGAGCTATTTCAGCCCTTCAGGAAGTGTCACATAGCATTTGCCCATAGGTCATGCAAAAAGCCTGGAGGATAGCTGGGAATCTGTCCCTCAAACAAGTTTGTCTTTTTAAACAGAGCATTAAAAATGTAAGTATGTACGTAAGAACACGAGGATTTTACACTGATTTTGATCTTAAAATAGAATCCCCGGTCAACTTGTATTTGAGTTGGGGGAAAAAATGAGAGGTAGAACCTAGTTGATTCAGCTGGGTGACACTCTGTAAAATACTCCCTTTAAGACTTTTTCTTAAATTAAGAATGGTTTCTAGGTGGCATGAGTCATGGACAGAGTGTCCTCATTTCACTTTGAACTTCCAGCCTTCTCTGGATTTGTGTCACAGCTTTAGAGGGCTTTGTCTTCTTCCTGTGGGTCTGTAGGCTTGGCTGTCGCAACCTTTACTCAGGTTGAGTGCGAGCAGGCTCCTTGAAGCAAGCAGCAACACCACGTAAGCGAGAACCAGCTCGGTGGAGTGGGGGAGCAGGGTGTTTTAAATGGAGTATTTTGGATTTGTTTGTACCGTAAGCAGCTCCAGGGAGCAGTCACGTAGGCGCAGCCTCTGTGCACGTGTCAAGGGAAGCCTCATCCCCTCTTATTTGTGAGTAGGTCTTTGCTTTGAGTTTTGGTTGTTCTCTCTGGGTGTGTGTGGGAATCAGCTGTGACGTAGACAGCTGTACTTTCTGAATTTCTGCACGCTTTTGGAAAAGTTGTATTTTCTGAAGTAAGTACAGCCACAGAAACCTGTGCATAATGTCTCTGTTTATTAATTAAAAGCAATGGAAAATACTATTCAGAGCTGTCCGTCTGTCCTAGCTGAGGAAGAAAACCGAAGCGGTCTGGCTAACATGCACCCAAGGTCAAATCCTGCTCTGCTGTTGTGAAAGTTTGTTGACTTCAACAGGGGTAGTCGCAGGCGTAGTCCCAGGAACGGTTTGTCTTTCAGGCTTTTTACAGAGCAAGAATGAATATAGTTGTTGGTCCTAAGAGTTGTTTGCAGAGAAATAACTGGGATGCGTGTAATCCGGAGGGGCCATGCAAATGCAAGTTCGTGCTCTCAGAGGGAAAGTGAACTCTGCACTGGCTGG